>NC_001138.5:0-270161 GCF_000146045.2 Saccharomyces cerevisiae S288C
GATCTCGCAAGTGCATTCCTAGACTTAATTCATATCTGCTCCTCAACTGTCGATGATGCCTGCTAAACTGCAGCTTGACGTACTGCGGACCCTGCAGTCCAGCGCTCGTCATGGAACGCAAACGCTGAAAAACTCCAACTTTCTCGAGCGCTTCCACAAAGACCGTATCGTCTTTTGCCTCCCATTCTTCCCGGCACTTTTTCTCGTCCCAGTTCAAAAAGTACTGCAGCACCTCTGTCTTCGATTCACGCAAGTTGCTCCATACTTTATAATACAACTCTTTGATCTGCCTTCCAGACATGCGGAAAACTTGGCTCCCTTGCTTGCCTCTTGTCGAATCCAATACACTAATTGTTTCTCTTCTTCTAGTAATGGCCAGGTACCAAGCATAATTTCTCTGTATCTGAGAGTAGATCTCTCCCCTTTTTACGCTAAAAAATTTCAAATACCCTACAGGGTCCCCATGATATGGCTCGATGTCTTCCAAGTATTCTTTGTATTCCTCGTCATTTCGCAGCATTCTCTCCACAGCTAGTGCTTCCCAAGCCATCCTCCGATACGATACTTTCTGGCCAGCCCAACAGACACAGAGCTCGAACATCTTTTGACAGCCCTTGCATAATCCGTATTGTGTGAATACTCCCTCTGGGCAGAAGTATACGTCAATACCATAGAGGAAAAGATGTTTAATTTCGTCAGACCGAAATCCAAGAAACTGTAAGACATTCATATTCTCGGAAGTATTGGGAAATTGTGCTTTCAGTTTCTTTCTCTCTAGCAAAACCATTTGACTCCCTTTCCGCTTATACGACTCTTTGTTAATGTCGGTGACTGGATGGAATCTATTATCCTCAGCATTGCCATCTTTATTGGCGTCCTCCTTGGCACTAGCGTTGGTGCTGGCAGTGGTAGTAGCATTAGTCCTGACGTTGATGCTGGCAGTGGTAGTCGCACTAGTCCTGACGTTGATGCTGGCAGTGGTAGTCGCATTAGTGCTGGAGTTGGTACTTTCAGTGGTAGTAGCACTAGTCCTGACGTTGATGCTGGCAGTGGTAGTAGCACTAGTCCTGACGTTGGTGCTGGCAGTGGTAGTAGCATTAGTGCTGGAGTTGGTAGTCGCATTGGTACTGGCATTGGTAGTCGCATTGGTACTGGCATTGGTACTGGCATTGGTAGTCGCATTAGTACTAGCATTGGTAGTCGCATTAGTCCTGACGTTGGTACTAGCAGTGGTAATCGCATTAGTACTGGCGTTAGTACTGGCATTAGCACTACCATGAATGCACGTGTCGCTGTCCTCATCACTGCTGCAATACTTTCTGCACCTGTCACTGCTATTGCTCTCCTGGAAGCTAGACGGTAACGCAACGATCGACATGGAAGCTGTCGCCTGTTTTTCAGCCAATCTGTCCATTCTTTCTATCAGTTCCACTGTGTCAGCAGACACAGCATCCAACATGCTGGCCCTTTTTTCCTTTCTTTGATTCAAGTCCATAGAACTCGCGTACCTGTTCGGTTATACAGCCTTCCTTAATTGGTGGTAATTCACCCTTACGATTCCTTGCCGCCCAACTGTTTTTTC
Organism: Saccharomyces cerevisiae S288C; assembly: GCF_000146045.2. Classification (NCBI taxonomy): domain Eukaryota; kingdom Fungi; phylum Ascomycota; class Saccharomycetes; order Saccharomycetales; family Saccharomycetaceae; genus Saccharomyces; species Saccharomyces cerevisiae. The sequence continues at coordinate 1,583 of NC_001138.5, forward strand.
TAGATAATAGATAACAGAGGCCCCCATCTCTTAGTCTCCCTACACCTTGAATGAGCTCAATAATATTAAGTCTATTATCAAGCATGATCACCATCATCAATTGCTTAATGTCAATTCCTTCAGTCACTAATTTCGTTCCGATGAGAACTTGCATGCTACCGTCAGTGACAAACTCCTTTGTGCGAGACACCTTTTCTGCAGCACCCAGCTTCCCGTGTATCCATACCACCCTAAAATACTTTCTCCAAGAGCAGGCCAATTCTTCCACTTCGTTGGTTGTGCTTGCAACTACAATGGCCTTCGACTCTGGTTCAATTTCAAAGAGGGCTAAAAGAAGCTTCAGTGCTTCTTCGGGCTGTGATTCCACTTTCTTCCAAATTTTATGAACATGCCCTAAAGGCACCTCGGATTTCTCCTTGATTAGATTAAACATCCGTGTTGGATAGCTGGATAGACCTCTGCTGAGATCTTCCGACCGTTTGAGCTCGTTGATGTCCATCGACTTCTTGGCCAGTCCCGTAAGCCCAATACGCTGCAACGCAGCATCAGCTACAGCCTCAGGGGCTGTGCCGCTCAAAAAGATTGCTTTCTCAAAAGCGTCAAAATCAAGGTTAGTTATGCCCCCAAATTGCGACTGCCGGTAGACCTCCGTTTCAAAGTTGTGAAACTCATCTACAATGAGGTAACCCAATTTTACGTTGTTGGTCCTAAAGGTGCACTCAACAATATTCTCCCACGCAGCTATCCTGTCTGTGAAATTAGTGCTAGCAAGATCATCGTAGATCCCCACGTATAAATCAGTAACGCCATCGTAACCTTCTTCAATAAAGTTTCTTACAGGGGCCACATTCAAGCAACCGCGTCGGCCCAACCTGATCATGCAATTAGCAAGCAACACTGTGTACGGTACAAACAGAAACGACACATATTTCACGTCGCCCTTAGACGCCAGTGCTATCAAGGGGAGATGAAATAACTCCGTCTTACCATAGCCCGGTGGGGCCTGTACTGCCACAGAGGGTGTGTCTGCCATGTATATTTCATGACATAAGCGCAACTGATGCAAGTCCCTGAATTCAAAGGAGCTGCCAAAGAGTTTCTGGCCTGCGACGAGGATATCGTTTGTACTCTTGGGCTCTCGGGGCCTTTTTCGCGTTACTCTTGAAATTTTTTGATCATGATCTGAACTCGCCGCCTCACCTGCCACTACGTCTTCCGCATTCCGAGTACTAGAGAATGAACAATGGTAGTCGCTTTCAAGGCCTAACCATTGAATCCAGCGCTCGGAAGTGAGTCCGTCAAGCGTCTTTAGTCGAGGCTCCGATGAACCGTTCTTGTTGTATCGTCGACGTATACGTTGCGCTGTAGCTCTGGATAACGGTAAGCGTATCACCGTAAGCTCGTCAATTATTTTTGAGAGCCGCGGTCATTTTGTTAGTATCTCTTCTCAACTTGGGCAGCACACACGCAAAACATCACCCAATCGGTCCTTTTTGTTCATCATATCGTTACATATCTGTGAAAAGTACTTTATCTCAATGGGTTTACGTGGGCATAGATCACGCTTCAGCCGCTCTGTGTCGACTTTCTTTTCGCCAGGTAAACTTGCTTGGTATGCAGAAAAAATCGATAGCTCATCTACGTGTAGTAACAAAAACATGTGGGGTGCCAAATTGTACCCATATTTCCTTATGGTGCTTTTCTGAAGACTCCTTACAATAGGTGCGCCAGAAACAAAGTCAGTGAAAGTACGCATCGTAGAGCTGTCGTTCGGCCTGGCACTCGCTATTTCGTGACAACGTTCCAGGACACGGAAAACTCAACTCATTATAGTATCCTCTGTTGAGGTAAAAAAGAGAAAGGGTATCGTAATCCTTTCTATTGAATTTCAAAGTATGCACTTGAAACAACGTGTAGACCATCAAGTTGATTTTCTTGGGAATAAGATACTTTGAAGGGATTGGTCCGCCCTGGAAATCTGGTTCGTCTTCAACAAATGTCAGGAACTTTTGTACATTTTTCCCGACCATGACGGAAATGACAATTTTTTCAAAAGACCTTTTCCTATTCATTGCACCAGTTCTGAATTTTACCACTTTGATTAGGCCAGACTTTTCGTCTTCGTAGAATGACCGCACTTCCGTGGGGATCGATTCAAATAAAGTTATTGAGGGACAATGTACCAAGTCGTTTTTGTTATTTAGAGCCGACTCAAACTCGTCAAAGTTTGCTTTTTCAAACTTACGCCTATCGGAAACTTTCATTTTATTTTTGTAAGTTTCGAAATTAACAATAGTATGTTGATTGTTATGCTTTTTGACAAGAAATCCATCAATATAAACAAAAGATTGTCCAGTTTCCGTCTTATCATCATCTAAGAATGTAATAATTAAGCTATTGAGAAGATGCAGAATCTGCGCTATGCAGGTGCAAATCTCCAGCAGCAGCAAAGAAAATTCAGTTAATAAGAAATCTCACTAAGATAAGCGACTGTCTGTCCCCTTCAAGCACAACATAGAAAACAGAAGGATGTCTCATTCATCGCTTGATTTCCGGCCTGCAAAAATAAAGTAGTCGGTACGCACTTTCGTTTTCAATTTCCATGGTGCACAGTATCTTAACTATCTGCTTAGTCGAGGAGAACCAGGATTCGTGGATATTCTCTTGGATACTTCAAACATGGACCTACGCTTAGCCTGCGCTTAGCCTACAACTTCTTCCGCTCTCGAAAAGACCAATATAATAGAAAGTTATAAATTACATTTCCTTATTAGGTATACGACCTCGCGCTTCGAAGTAGAGGAGCCCTTTTTGGCGTACCTACATATGGCGCGTCAGACAGACAAACTTCCCCCAAAAATGTATTACCCCGCCGAATAAGAAAACAGACCCATTCACCCACGACGTATCAAGTTACTTCCTTGGTGCAATGTCCCACTATAAAAAAATTCCTTGACGCTAGATCGTTGGACTAAAATCTGCGTCCCAATCGCCTAAACAGGAAATATTGCCTATTTTCGTACAAGGTTACTTCCTAGATGCTATATGTCCCTACGGCCTTGTCTAACACCATCCAGCATGCAATACAGTGACATATATATACCCACACACCCACACACACCACACCCACACACCCACACCCACACACCACACCCACACCACACCCACACACCACACCCACACCACACCACACCCACACCACACCCACCACACCCACACCCACACACCACACCCACACCCTAATACTACCTCAACCCTACCCTAATCCAACCCTTCCATCCTGTCTCTCAACTTACCCTCCATTACCCTGCCTCCCCACTCGTTACCCTGCCTCCCCACCACCAACCCACAAATCCACCATAACAGTTACCCTCCAATTACCCATATCCAACCTCACTGCCACTTACCCTGCCATTACCCTACCATCCACCATGTCCTACTCACTGTACTGTTGTTCTACCCTCCATATTGAAACGTTAACAAATGATCGTAAACAATGCACACATACTTACCCTGCCAATACCCTACCATGCCCCATCTGTCATACTCACCATCACTTGTATACTGATACGGCATACGCACACGGATGCTACAATAGTATATACTATCTCAACTTACCCTACTTTCACATTCCACTCCATGGCCCATCTCTCACTTCATGAGTACAAATGCACCCACATCATTATGCACGGCACTTGCCTCAGCGGTCTATACCCTGTGCCATTTACGCATAACTCCCACTATTATCCACATTTTAATATTTATATCTTATTCCGCGGCCCCAAATATTGTATAAATGCCCTTAATACATACGTTATACCTCTTTTTCACCGTATACTAACCACTCAATTTATATACACTTATGCCAATATTACAAAAAAATCACCACTAAAATCACCTAAACATAAAAATATTCTATCCTTCAACAATAATACATAAACACACTCAATTGCGTATCAATACCACCATGAGGTCATTAACTTAAATGTTCCTTAATACCGTCATACCACTATGCTCTATTCCATATATTGTAATATAACTGTACTCTATAGTCATACAGACGCTTTTACTTCACCCTATCTTCTCATACTATTGTCATAGAATCGCACACTGACGCATGATTAAAACGAATAATTTTTACTATAAGGCCTCCCATCCGTGCTCTATCCTTTTGTTTGAAACATTTATATACAGAATCTCAAAGCAAGCGGGAGAAGTAGTAATTACCCAGAGGTCATGCATGATCTTAGCACCACCGTACCTCTAAGTTTTGCTTTGAGCCTTTTTACAGTGACATCAAACATAAGGAGAAAAAATGGTATTGAAAGGTTATCAATATAGGGAAATAAATTGGTTCTATGAATCTTCATGTAAGATACTCGTAGGACAGACTCTTTCCTGTGTAAATATTTGTGACAGCTACGTCTATTTTCTATTAGATATTTACACATTTTTGTCACAGGCAATCTACGCTTAAAATATACGTTTCATTTTGGGTAACAACTGCTGTGCGAACAGTGACATTGCTGGTCGCACCTTAAATGTAAACCAAAGTTACGGCACACCGTGATGTACCCTCATACAAAGCTTTGTAAAAGTATTATTACGATTATCGAGTAACTTAGATAGAAAACCGGAAATGAAATGGACTCCCTTTTCGAATAGTAGAGTTTCTGTGCCTAAAATAGCCCAACATTGTTGCCCTTTTTCTATCACGAGGTTACTGAGCCATTGCATGAACGCGCGCGCCTCGGCGGCTTTTTTTTCTACTCTATAAAAGCGAAAAGCCAGAAGTTACTATCTCGAATAAAAAACCCCTCGAACTGCCATCTCATTACCGAAAATGAAAGAAAATGAACTTAAAAATGAGAAAAGTGTAGATGTATTATCTTTCAAACAGCTCGAATCTCAAAAGATTGTTCTACCTCAAGATCTTTTCAGAAGCAGCTTTACCTGGTTTTGTTATGAAATTTACAAGTCCTTAGCGTTTCGCATCTGGATGCTATTATGGCTACCACTTAGCGTCTGGTGGAAGCTTTCCAACAATTGGATTTACCCGCTTATGGTTTCACTTCTTGTCCTGTTTTGGGGACCAGTATTTGTTCTTGTTATTTTTAGACTTTCTCGTAAACGTTCCTTATCGAAACAACTCACTCAGTTTTGCAAAGAGATTACTAAAAGCACACCAAGTTCGGATCCTCATGATTGGGAAGTTGTTGCAGCAAATCTAAATTCGTACTTATATGAAAATAAGGCTTGGAATATTAGGTACTTTTTCTTCAATGCCATGGGCTGCCAAGAAGCGTTCAGAACAACCCTTCTCGAACCCTTCTCTTTGAAAAAAGACGAAGCTGCCAAGGTTAAGTCATTTAAGGATTCCGTCCCTTACATTGAAGAAGCATTGGGAGTTTATTTTAGAGAAGTTGAAAAACAATGGAAGTTGTTTAATTCTGAGAAATCATGGAGCCCTGTTGGCCTGGAAGATGCTAAACTTCCCAAGGAAGCTTACCGATTTAAGCTTACTTGGTTTTTAAAGAGGATTTCCAATATTTTTATGTTGATACCATTCCTTAATTTTTTGTGCTGCATATATGTGTCACGGGGAATGTGCCTTCTATTACGCACCTTGTATCTCGGGTGGATTCTTTTCATGTTGGTACAAGGTTTCCAAAATATAAGGGTTTTGATTATGAGCATGGAACACAAGATGCAGTTCTTGTCGACTATTATAAATGAGCAAGAAAGTGGTGCGAATGGATGGGACGAAATTGCAAGGAAAATGAATAGGTACTTGTTTGAGAAAAAAGTCTGGAAGAATGAAGAGTTTTTCTTTGACGGGATTGACTGTGAATGGTTTTTTAGCCACTTCTTCTACCGCGTTCTATCTGCGAAGAAATCTATGCGGGCTCTATCATTGAATGTGGAACTATGGCCATATATTAAAGAAGCGCAATTATCCTGCAGTGAGGAGTCCTTAGCGTAAAGATAAATACAACTTTTTCAATTTATATATTTTGTAGTTTGTCAGCTGCGAATAACCAAAACGAGACTACTTTTTACGATTACAACCATTCTCTTTTTCCCTATTTCTCACTGGTTGACAGAAATCAGTGTGCTATCATCCTACCATATGCGCAAAACTTATTGTCTTTCTCCTCCTAGAGATGCTGTATTCCATGCATATTCTGAACGATGGGTTGGTGTTTTTATCAAGCAAGGTTAATCACATGGCGTGGCTTGCTCCACGCATCAGTAGAAAACGCATACCGCAGCGGAATCCTTAAATAATAAGTGATTTTACTGTTCATCAACTACAATCGGACTCTTTCACAATTACCCTTCTTGTTTTCCACATTTACTGTTAAATGAAGGGATGTACAGAAGGCTTAGGAAAACCTGTGCTGAATACTGGATGGACACTGCATTCCCACAGTGAAGCTTTTATAGATACACTGCCAGTTATTTTCGAACTTTCATCAAGTTGCTGAGTTTTAGTATCCCTTTGCCTTAGCTATATGTTTGAATGAGCAAAATATTTGCAATGTCTCTAGCTTTCTTGAAATATTGGTTTATATTGAGGGCTTGGTAAGATTTCAAATTTCATTTTGAAGTGCTCAGGAGAAAAATCATGCTCTTTTGATAATTTGGTGACTAAACATACATAAAACAGTTTAATTTTGGGTGGTAATGGCTGTGTGACTAGCTATAGAAAGAAAAAAATTAAAAAAAAAAAAAAAAATCAAGTAGTTCCTGCACTGCGACGTCCATTATAGCATTATAAATTGGTCCCTGATTTACGCATGCGATAAACTATTTTTAGCGCAGCCGCATATTATCCGAGAATAACTTCCGACATAAGAAAATTCGCAGAAAATAGATAAAAAAACTGCTCTTGGCATTCTTCACTTCCTCTATTACACACTGTGTCATACCACAATCATCTCACAGTATGTATTTGTATGTTTATACATGCTATAACGTAAAACAATGTAGAATATATATCTAAATACCTCACGGTTTTAGTTTAGTGCAGCCCACATACTACTTTTTTCCTTTTGTTTTTTTTTTTTATATTTCAAAGGTTAAACTCGCTTAGACTATGTCTATAATATAAAAAAAAAATAGCTCTATTCCGTTTCTTTTATTCTATTTGATATTTCCATCACACTTTCATCTTAATCACGGATGTATACTGATAATAGGGTTGACTGCGCCTGTACGGATTACAGTGCCCTCTTCAATTGGAAAATCCAAGCTTTCAAGATGGGTAACTGTTATTCAAAGGATCCTCTAAGATAAAACACAGATCGACAGATCCGAGAGTTGGCTTCTGTGCCTTGGGCTCAAATTCCTTTCCCACCTCATGCAAATTGATTTTTCTGACTCCAAAAAAAGACAGAGCCCTGCGATAGTTCCCGAATGTTGTAACATCAAAGCCAAGCACTCCTTTATAGAAGTCGCATGAACGTTGAATACTAGCAGCTGGTGAAACTACAGGGTCTAAACTAACTAGTATCCATATCTTTTTGAGAGCATTGAAAGTATACGGAGTACAAGCTGGGTTAGAAGGAATTTTTATCTTAACAGCAATGAAAATCAACTTTCTAGACTGAATCCCTCAAGAAAATTGCAAAAGACTAACTGATACTGGTTTAAAAGAGAAAGATGTCAAATATGCGGAGTTATACCATCAAACAACTTTGGACGGCCCCGAAACAAATGTCCGCAAAAAAGATCTTATTAAAGTGCATGGACACTATCATTTCTATAATACAAAATACTCCACCGCACAATAGTTTGTCGGGAAGTCATCAATCAATCTTGTACGAGCTTTACAAATAACTTTTTAGGATCGGTCCCCTCATAAAATTATATATAAATGGGTTAGTTTCCTTCTTCTTCTGTTAACATGAAGTTGCTTCGTACTGTTTTTTGCCTTGCTTCTCTTCAAAAGAATCAATCATGTCACAGTACGGATTTGTAAGAGTTCCTAGAGAGGTAGAAAAGGCCATTCCAGTGGTGAATGCACCTAGACCACGGGCCGTTGTTCCGCCTCCAAACAGTGAAACTGCTAGGCTTGTTCGGGAATATGCCGCTAAAGAATTGACTGCCCCCGTTCTAAACCACTCTTTGCGTGTTTTTCAATATAGTGTAGCTATCATAAGAGACCAATTTCCAGCATGGGACTTGGATCAGGAAGTTTTGTACGTCACCTGCTTACTTCATGATATTGCAACAACAGATAAGAATATGAGAGCCACGAAGATGTCATTTGAGTATTATGGTGGCATACTTTCAAGGGAGCTTGTATTTAATGCGACAGGTGGAAATCAGGACTATGCAGATGCAGTAACTGAGGCCATCATTCGTCACCAGGATTTGACTGGGACTGGCTACATTACCACCTTGGGGCTCATTCTGCAGATTGCTACTACGCTTGACAATGTCGGATCCAATACCGATCTGATTCATATCGATACAGTTAGTGCCATTAACGAGCAATTTCCAAGACTGCACTGGTTATCATGTTTTGCTACGGTGGTGGACACTGAAAACTCGAGAAAACCGTGGGGCCACACCAGTTCTTTGGGTGATGATTTTTCAAAGAAAGTCATATGCAATACATTTGGGTATAACTAAATAGGTAAGTTTCAATGAGGCGAGTTCAGAATGAACAGTGATGATCTCCTTTCTCCATAACTATACTATACGTCCCTTTTATTTACTGTAGTTTTTAAGAACAAATTCTCTGATGAACCAGTCGTGAAACCGTATATCGTTTTCTGCCAATTCCGGATGAAATGATGTCGCAAGAATATTGTTTTTTTGCTTAGCGGCAACAATTAGTTCTTGACCACCATTATCCTTCCCATCTAATTTGTACAGGACCTGCACATGTTCAGGATCCAGCACCTCTTCTATTACTGGGGCTCTTATAAAAGTAGCAGGAAAATCATTGCAGTGAGGAATAAAGTTTGAAAAGTCGCAAATCCGGGTAGAAGACTGAGCTTGTCTCCCAAATGCATTTCTTTTTACTTTAACCTTTAGTAAATTCAGCGTCTTGACCAGTTTTGCTTCGTTAGATAATTGTTGTGAAATATAAATCAAACCTGCACAAGTACCCCAGGTTACCTTGCTTGGGTTGTGTACGAATGCGTAGAGATCGTCGTAAAATCCTGTTCTTTCTGCAATAAGGGACATTGCAGTCGACTCTCCCCCAGGTATGATCAATGCATCACATTGAGCTAGTTGATTTTTATCCTTCACTGTCATCACAGATAGTTTTTTTTCATAGAAATCCCTGTTTTCGACGATGCATTTTTCTACGTGTCGCACATGTTCAATGAACGCACCCTGTAATGCCAAGACTCCGATAACGACGGTCATTTTTGAGATATTACTCTTGTCTTGGCCCCAGCAACCAGGGTCATGGTAAGTGTGCTTGCTACTCAAACAGAAAAAAATGGGCTTTTATCAATGAATAACTTTTTTTTTTTTTTGTAGCTGAATGATGAAAGATGGCTCAACTATTCTTACAGTTTCCAATAAAGTGACGCGCCGCCCAATGGCATAACAGTAGTAGGCACATTATATCGTTTGAATGGCAAAATGTTGTGGCAAGGAAAGAGCAGAATTATTTGTTCATGTGGAATGAATTTCACACACACACACACACATATATAAAACTAGTATGTTTCTCCACCATAGTCACATTATTATTCGACCCTTCTGGGAAAGGAACTATAATAGAAAAATAAGTATATCGTAAAAAAGACAAAAATGTCAGAATTCAAGGTTAAAACTGGGCTTGCCCAAATGTTAAAGGGCGGTGTGATTATGGACGTCGTCACACCTGAACAGGCTATTATCGCAGAAAGAGCGGGCGCTTGTGCTGTAATGGCATTGGAACGCATTCCAGCTGACATGCGCAAGTCTGGCCAAGTATGCCGTATGTCAGATCCTCGCATGATCAAAGAAATTATGGAAGCTGTTTCAATTCCGGTGATGGCAAAGGTCCGTATTGGACACTTCGTGGAGGCACAGATCCTGGAAGAGCTGCAAGTAGACTACATTGACGAAAGTGAGGTTTTGACTCCAGCTGATTGGACACATCACATTGAGAAGCATAACTTCAAGGTGCCATTTGTTTGCGGTGCCAAGGATCTAGGTGAGGCTTTGAGAAGAATAAACGAAGGTGCTGCAATGATCCGTACCAAAGGTGAAGCAGGTACCGGTGACGTTTCCGAGGCCGTCAAGCACATCACCAAGATTAAGGCGGAGATCCAGCAGTATAAAGAGAATTTGAAGACCGAATCCGATTTTGCAGCTAAGGCCACAGAATTACGCGTCCCTGTCGACTTGCTGAAGACAACACTATCAGAGGGAAAGCTACCTGTAGTCAATTTTGCTGCTGGTGGAGTTGCTACTCCAGCAGACGCTGCTCTATTGATGCAATTGGGTTGTGAAGGTGTTTTCGTCGGCTCAGGTATATTCAAATCGTCAGATCCTGAGAAGTTAGCATGTGCTATCGTTGAAGCCACGACTCACTACGATAACCCAGCAAAACTATTGCAAGTTTCCAGCGATTTGGGTGACTTGATGGGTGGTATTTCCATCCAATCAATTAATGAAGCAGGAGGCAAAAACGGTGCAAGACTTTCTGAAATCGGATGGTAGAACTAGCGATGCTCACACAACGCTAATTTGTTTCCTTCGAAGGGGCAGTCGGCTATTGTAGTTTCTATATATTATGTAGCACAACATGGAAACCATATTCAGCCAGTTTGTATATATGAGAATTAAACGTTAAAACTTTTTCATCCTATCAGTCTTTCACATTGGCCTTGCCTAAAGGGCACAATCGTTCACGTATATACATATGTATGTTTACGTATATATATATGTGTTTACAAATATGCATGTATATTCTTTTCGAGGAAGATTATTATATGCTATTAGGCGATGAGTCGGCTTAATTTTTTAGGGGGACGAGATTGGCGCGTTAGTGCATAAAGACAGCAAATCACCTGGAGGTGACAACATTAATGCATTTATCGGTTTTTGGCTATGATGCAATGAGTACAGTTCCAATTGAACGGCTCATGAACTATGAAATATACGAATTATTCAACTAGCAGAAGGCTTGAAATATTACTTATTCAGATTATGAAAATGGTGCTGTTATAGCAAAATAAGCAACATCAATCTCTTGCGACGACAGCAAACAAAACATATAAAAACCTCGTATTATCATCTTCATGAACAATATTCTTGTCCATTCTTTTGTTCTTTTACCTTTTCAATTTTATAAAAATACCACAACAACAATAAACACACTTCCAAGCTATGTCTACAGACAAGATCACATTTTTGTTGAACTGGCAACCAACCCCATACCATATTCCAATTTTCTTGGCTCAAACCAAAGGTTACTTCAAGGAGCAAGGTCTAGACATGGCCATCCTAGAACCAACCAATCCTTCCGATGTCACTGAGTTAATTGGATCTGGTAAGGTCGACATGGGTTTGAAAGCCATGATCCACACCTTGGCTGCCAAGGCCCGTGGTTTCCCAGTGACCTCTGTTGCCTCTTTGTTGGACGAACCATTTACCGGTGTCTTGTACTTAAAGGGCAGTGGTATCACTGAAGACTTCCAGTCCCTAAAGGGTAAGAAGATCGGTTACGTTGGTGAATTCGGTAAGATCCAAATCGATGAATTGACCAAGCACTACGGTATGAAGCCAGAAGACTACACCGCCGTCAGATGTGGTATGAATGTCGCCAAGTACATCATCGAAGGTAAGATTGATGCCGGTATTGGTATCGAATGTATGCAACAAGTCGAATTGGAAGAGTACTTGGCCAAGCAAGGCAGACCAGCTTCTGATGCTAAAATGTTGAGAATTGACAAGTTGGCTTGCTTGGGTTGCTGTTGCTTCTGTACCGTTCTTTACATCTGCAACGATGAATTTTTGAAGAAGAACCCTGAAAAGGTCAGAAAGTTCTTGAAAGCCATCAAGAAGGCAACCGACTACGTTCTAGCCGACCCTGTGAAGGCTTGGAAAGAATACATCGACTTCAAGCCTCAATTGAACAACGATCTATCCTACAAGCAATACCAAAGATGTTACGCTTACTTCTCTTCATCTTTGTACAATGTTCACCGTGACTGGAAGAAGGTTACCGGTTACGGTAAGAGATTAGCCATCTTGCCACCAGACTATGTCTCGAACTACACTAATGAATACTTGTCCTGGCCAGAACCAGAAGAGGTTTCTGATCCTTTGGAAGCTCAAAGATTGATGGCTATTCATCAAGAAAAATGCAGACAGGAAGGTACTTTCAAGAGATTGGCTCTTCCAGCTTAAACGCACTTCGTCACTCCTCGAGCGCAGCCTTCCTCTACGACTTGTGTATGATTTCACATTAGGTTTTTTTTCCTCCCTGATATTTAGATATTTACTATTAAGATATTATTTATGAGCCTTTTATTACAGCTTCTTTTCCCTTGTAATTATTGTACTTGCCTCCAAGTATCGAAAGTCTTGCGTTGCCTCAATTTGCCACTTCAAATACTGTAATCTGCACAATTTACGTCCGAAATAGATGAGGGATAAAAGCTGTTTTTAAGTACGGCTTATTCAAAAGTATAAAAGTAGAGAGCATAGAATATATAAGGGCATATTTCTTACACAAACGCACCAAAAAAAAAAAAATCTGATTAATCGAAGGAAATCTGCGCAGACATTGCCGTGAGAAGTGAAGCCTTCTTGGTAACAGCCGGATCATCACCGATAAAATTAGTAGGAAAACCAACATCAAAAGGAATAATACTTTCTAAGTACTTTATTTGTTCTGGTGTTAATTTAATGCTCAAAGCCTCAATGTTCTGTTTGAGGTGTTCAATTTTCCTTCCTCCAACCAATGGAAAAACATTTTTCGCCTTAGAGCGAACATAGGCAATAGCAATAGCAGTAACAGATTCAGTGCCATGTTCCTCAGCAACCTTGGCCAATGCTTCACTAATCTTGATTTCTGCATCTGTTTGTTCAGAGGCGCCAACGAAAGAACGAATACCCTCTCCATTCTTCCTCCGTTCCTCCATTGCTTTTTTACTCTGAAATCTTCCACCTCCCATGACATCCCATGGGGCGAGGGCCATACCGAAATGCCTAGCCATTGGAATGATATCACGTTCGAAGTCTCTGTTCAACAGGTTCCATTTACCTTGATAGATGCTAAAAGGGGTTTTACCATGAGATTTAGCGTAGTAATTTGCCGCAGAAACAACCCAGGCAGGCGTATCAGACACACCCAAATAGAGGACCTTGCCTGCTGCACTAGAATGTGTAAACTATCCATAACTTCTTCGATAGAACTCATATAATCCCACCAGTGAACGTAAAGTATATCAATCCAATCAGTTTGCAATTTGCGGAGAGAATCCCTCACACTCACATGCAAACTACGCTTGTGATTGCCACAGTAGTTTGCGCTTTTACCACCACCAACGTCGTATTTCTTATAGTCAGTGGTAAACTTGGTGGCGATTACAATCTGGTCGCGTAATTTTCTTGAAACCATCCATTCACCGATCCAAGCTTCTGACTGTTCGTTTTGATAATTATTTGCAGTATCAATGAAATTTCCACCTGCCTCATAAAAAGCATCGAGCAACTCAAAAGCTCGCTCCTTGCTCATTGATCCTAGGATTTCAGACCAAGCGTCGCCAATTGACATTCCTCCCAAAATGAGAGGGGAAACTCTAATACCAGCACTTTTAGAAAGAACTCTGAGACGTCCTAACTCTGTAGATGGTTCAGGAGCAGGAGCAAATAAATCAGCCATATTAAAAATCGCTATTGAAAATGATATAGAAGAGATATTCAGTTAGTACTGAATTTATATCGATTGATTGACTGATTTAGGTTGAACAGAGAGGAAATTGTTTCTCATTGCGACGGTATTGCTCCTTTTATATGTCTGAAGATTGAGTGCTTATTTTCTCGAATTTGTGCACGTGAAAACGGTGAACGTGGTTGTATACCTTCGATACGGATTTGCTTACTAATTGAGAGCAAAATTAGTAAGCGAAATGTGAAAATTGGCTTACGAATTAGCCACTGCATGTTCTACGGTTTCCACAACAAAACTGCAAGAACCTGTGTTGATTCGGAACGGTACTATCTCTTCGTAATATCAAAGTTCATTTTGCGTTACTCCATCCTAGTAATTCTTTCAGATTCCATTTGAAAAGGCTAAAGATTCTATAGGAGCGGTGGCAAACCAGAAAGTCTAAATATTGTTATCAATCCGTGCGTTGTTTTGCTTTTTAAAACCAGCAAGGCAAGCAGATGCAATATAGATCTTTACGGCTTCCTGTACGCACATTTTAAACTCGACAAGCCAGCTCCTTCTCCTGTTCACGCCCTCTACGAACCATGTGATTATTAGCACTGTATTTGAGAACAGGTCGGTGTATCATTTTCTACAATTTTGTACATAGAAAATTAAATGCCGGATGATTGCGATTATCAATTACTTAGCCCTTGATTAAAGTCACGCTTTCACCAAATATGTGCTCCTGCGCACTTCTTTTCTGCCATCTTTTTTTTATTATTTTTTATTGATTCCCACATAGAATCCTTTTCATTAACAATGTGAAACCAAAGAAGAGTAGTAGGTTCACGTTATGTCTCTCTTTAGCATATGTCTCTCTTTAGCATCGCCAAAATATGATTTCAAAATCCTTGAGCCTATTATACCACGTTCCAAAACTTGGCCAAAACAATGCTACAAAAAGCGATGGACTTAATGCTATAGGAGTCTGGTTACTGGCTGCAAGTGAATTCTTCACCCAACTAAGCAGCTTTCTATTAGAAAATATGTTTATATAGGTCTAAACCGTCATACTATTAGTGCTGGCTTGAAGGATGGTATTATTATTTGTCAGGTGTTTTTCTTAACCTACGAAAACCAAAGAAGCCTCAGTTTTTTTTTTCCTCCTTTGATCCGAATCGAGTAGGAGTACTTAACGAGTTGAAAAGTTTTCAATTCCTTGTTACCAAAGGACACATTCTAACAAAGCAAAAGTCCTCATACAGACTTGACGGGATATTTCTTTCTATATAAAAACTTCTCAAAAAGTTTTTTACCACAACTGTGGCAATGTTAACGCTTTTTGTCGAAGTAGTGTAGCGTAGCGCCACACTATTCAAGGATACATAGTAAATCAGAGAAAGGTTATCTTGTAAGCATACATATTACTGGAGATCATGTTTCCGGAGTAACTCCGCTGGTATTTCTACTAAGCTGGATCGTTACTATATAATTGATGGATTCTGCTAATAGATTCCACTCTTTTTGTCAGTTCTCCCCTCATTGCTCTGAAAATATACAAGATTTCAGCAATCCTCGCTAATGGCAGTCCTTAACTTGAAACGTGAAACTGTCGACATTGAAGAGACAGCGAAGAAAGATATCAAACCTTATTTTGCTTCGAATGTTGAAGCGGTTGATATTGATGAAGATCCCGATGTTTCAAGATACGATCCCCAGACAGGAGTGAAAAGGGCGCTCAAAAATAGGCATATCTCATTGCTAGCTTTGGGTGGTGTTATTGGCCCAGGTTGTCTTGTTGGTGCAGGAAACGCACTCAACAAAGGTGGGCCACTTGCTTTACTTTTAGGCTTTAGTATTATTGGGATCATTGCTTTCTCAGTGATGGAATCTATAGGTGAAATGATCACTTTATATCCCTCGGGCGGTGGATTTACCACTTTGGCTCGAAGATTTCATAGCGATGCACTGCCTGCAGTTTGCGGTTATGCTTACGTTGTTGTGTTCTTCGCAGTTTTGGCAAATGAGTACAACACTCTCTCCTCCATACTACAGTTTTGGGGCCCACAAGTCCCTCTATATGGTTACATCTTGATATTCTGGTTTGCATTTGAAATTTTTCAACTAGTTGGCGTTGGTCTTTTTGGTGAAACGGAGTACTGGCTTGCTTGGTTGAAAATAGTAGGATTAGTAGCCTATTATATTTTCTCGATTGTTTACATATCTGGGGATATTAGGAATAGACCAGCTTTCGGCTTTCATTATTGGAATAGTCCAGGTGCATTATCACATGGGTTTAAGGGAATTGCGATAGTGTTTGTGTTTTGTTCGACCTTCTATTCTGGAACGGAATCAGTTGCCTTGGCTGCAACGGAATCAAAAAACCCTGGGAAGGCTGTGCCACTTGCTGTTCGACAAACTCTGTGGAGAATTTTAGTTGTTTATATTGGAATTGCTGTTTTCTATGGAGCAACTGTTCCGTTTGACGACCCAAACCTCTCTGCTTCTACCAAAGTCCTAAAATCTCCCATTGCTATCGCCATATCTCGTGCTGGTTGGGCCGGCGGAGCTCATCTGGTTAATGCCTTCATTTTGATAACTTGCATCTCCGCCATTAATGGGTCACTTTATATAGGGAGCAGAACCTTGACGCATTTAGCACATGAAGGCCTAGCTCCAAAAATTCTGGCTTGGACCGATCGAAGAGGCGTTCCCATCCCCGCCATCACTGTTTTCAACGCCTTGGGCCTAATATCATTGATGAATGTGAGCGTTGGAGCTGCAAATGCGTACTCTTATATCGTTAATCTTTCTGGTGTTGGCGTCTTTATTGTCTGGGGTGTAATAAGTTATACGCACCTGAGAATAAGGAAGGCGTGGGTTGCTCAAGGAAGATCCATAGAAGAGCTACCTTATGAAGCGCTATTTTATCCGTGGACGCCAGTACTTAGTCTGGCCGCTAACATTTTTCTAGCACTCATCCAAGGATGGAGCTATTTCGTACCTTTTGATGCGGGCAATTTTGTTGATGCTTATATCCTTCTGCCTGTTGGAATTTTATTGTATATTGGCATATGTGTTTTTAAGAGCAATCATTTTAGAACTGTTGATTTGCGGTCAATCAACCTAGACGAAGGACGAAGAAAAGACATGGAGGCTGATCTTTCTGATCAAGAGAGTAGCTTAGCATCTTCGGAAACGATGAAGGATTATAAAAGTGCAACTTTTTTCAGATACCTCAGCAACATTTTCACCTGACCATTATTGTGAATATAAGCTATTTGAGAATTATTTTACCTTTTTACAGCCGCCCCCCCAGGATAAATATTTCAAGTTGTGGTAACGGAAAAGGGCCTTACATACTCTAGTGAGCATAACACGTACAATGAAACTATGATTAAGTCTTCTGCGCTTTTTAGAGCCGATGTAAAAAAACATGCTTTTTTATAACCAATGCATGAAGTATAATTTAGGCCCCTTTTGAGTTAAACTACTCAGTGTCGAACACAAGTTTGAGATTTCGCAGTCAATTTTTGGGTTGACTCGATTATTTGCTTTGCAAACTTCTTGATGAGTGGTTCATTGCAAGGATGATTTGTTTTTGTTATTTCTTATTAAGGATATGTAAGATGGTATAAATAAAGAAAGTCGTTTATGAAAGAGAAAAGAAAGAAGAAGAAAAATCAAATTTACGGCAAAAACAATAAATCAATGTTAAAGCACTAGTAATTGCCGGATGAAAAGGTTCAGAAATTGGTTGCGGAACGTTTTTACGCCGGCCAGGGTTTTTCATAGACCATTTATGAGATATTATACAGCAATATTCTAGCACAAAAGATAATCAACCCGAAATATCAATTTCATAGGGTATAAACCCAAGAACCTCTTGACCGGTGACTTTTTCTCCGAGTTATATTCTAGACCAAGCACCTCTTTTCACCTAGCACATCTTATCCTGTTCCTGAAAAATACAGTTTATACGAGCTTGCGTGTTTTCCAAAGAAAAGAGCAAATGCAAGATTCAAGATTACTGTTCTTGTTTTATTTGCACTTATCCAATCAAAAGCTCGTTTAGGGATTGTAGAAGAGCTGACTATTGTAGTTAAATATTAGGGGAAATGAATATATTTTATCATGGGAAATACGTGGAACGTGTAATATGTTGTTGCTGCTCCCAAAATAAATTTACC
The DNA here is from genome assembly GCF_000146045.2 of Saccharomyces cerevisiae S288C. Classification (NCBI taxonomy): domain Eukaryota; kingdom Fungi; phylum Ascomycota; class Saccharomycetes; order Saccharomycetales; family Saccharomycetaceae; genus Saccharomyces; species Saccharomyces cerevisiae. Next base: position 19,613 of record NC_001138.5, read on the forward strand.
TGACGAAAACCTTATATTTCCGGAAAAAAAAGCTTAAAGATAAAAGGTTAATTGTACTTTTAAACTCTTGCGGAATCTCTGTGCTCGGAGAAAAATATCCTGGAAAAGAAGATGCGGGGTAGGCGGACTTAAAAGATAAGTGCACATTTTTCCGGACTTCGAGTGGCGACAGACAGCCTGTTAACTATTTTTGAGAATAATTAATCTTTAGGGGGGTTTTAGTAAAACAAACAAAAGACTCAAAATAACGCCAAGAACATCCGAAGAAGTCCTGGTCGCGCTTTTTGCTGAGGTGGCTTTAAAAAACTAGTTTGCTGAGAGATGTAATAATGGCTTTAACAGATAATTCCTCGTTTGGCCACATTATCAAAAGGCAACCTCTTTCTGAAAACGGTATAGCCGGAAATGACTGCCGAGTTATATTATTGTTCGGTATACTCAAGTTATTGGTACGAAATATACGATAAGAATCTACCGAATTTTCATCCATTTAGTGAGAACGTTGGGTGAATTGAAAAAGGTGATAGATTTTTCTGCTTTGGCCTTGGATTAGCCAAAGTATCAATCCTTAAAATATTTGCTGGCAGTGTGATTTTTGCCCCTATCTGAGCAAATTTTGTTATCTTTTTCAACGTCAGGCTGAAATTGACAACTTGAGTAACGTAAATCAATATGGCACTTCTCCAATTTATATCGCATGAGAAAAATAGCATTGGTCAATCATACAGAACGTAACATCAAAAAACAACCGTTTACATATATATAATCACTTGTCTAAAATTGATTGAAATTGCATATGAGAAAATATATGATAATGACAATAATTTTCTTTGAGCACAATTAGTTTATTTGGCAACTTGCTCTTTATTATTAGTAAATATAGCACATATTCATATAAAACACATCTTCAGTGGGATTACCTAGTTGATGGTGCCAGGAATTTTCCTATCGTCAACGAGCTGAAAATTTTATTATTTTTATTAATAACATAATGTGAGACTCCTGGTTTGACATTTAATTTTACGTATTAGTCGAATTTTGTTCTTGCCTACAATAAAAAGACAATTAAGCCGCAGGCAGTCTCATTCTTTATTACAAAAACAAAACGATAGAATTTAGAGCACAAGTAAGAGATGGTAACAAAGTCACGGCTCCCGGATGTAGTATGTCGTCAAATAATAAGTTCGTGAAATTAATAATTAGGTTATAAATCGTAAAAAATTGAAAATATTAATTATGACGAAGTAGGCACAGATTTCTTGCTGCCAGTGTTGCTGTTGCTGTTAACACCAGATTCATCTGAGACAGTGCCATCATTCTGGTGGAACTCCGCATGTAAAAGTTTACCTACCCTATTCTCAATATAACCGTTGTCTGGGTAGTTGACTGGGGATTCGCATCCAGTAAAAATGAAAATGTCATATATGAGTGCTCCAGCAATACCGCCGGCAATTGGACCACCCCAGGCTCCCCATGTCCACCACCAATGTGTGAGATGAAAAGCATGTGGACCATAGCCAATCATGGAAGCAAATATGCGAGGACCGAGATCTCTTGCAGGATTGATTGTGAAACTTGTTTGATATCCAAGGGCCATACCAATTGCAGCGACTAAGAATCCAATAATTAATGCGGTCATACCATTGCCAGGTGGAGCATTACTATCATCCAATAGCGCCATCAAACAACCCACAAGTATAGAGGCTCCTATGAATTCGTCAAAGAAGGCATTTCTCCACGTGACGTAAGACTTTGGATCAGTAAACAAACACGCACCGGTCGCCGTTGTTCTTATGTGCGGACCTCCCTCAAATTCTGTGATAGAGCTCCAAAAATAACCATAAGCCATAGCTCCTCCAAAATATGCACCGATAATCTGAGCAACAATATATACGGGCACCTTTTTCCAGGGGAATTTTCGAAAAATTGCCATTGAAATCGTAACAGCAGGGTTAATATGACCACCACTAATACCGCCTGCGACGTAAACACCAAGCATACAACCGAACCCCCATGCAAATGATAGGGATTCATAGGAACCACCACTACCTTTTGTTACAGTTGCTTGAAGATTACCACCAACACCAAAAATGACAAGAACTAGTGTCCCGAGAAACTCCGCAAACGGTTCTCGCATATGATAGCGAATTTTTGCCCAAAAGTTAGGAAATGTCATTATATCCGCGTCTTCATCTTCTGAGGCACCAATTTCATTACCATCTAATGCACTCGTACTTTTATTTTCCTCTTCAATAAGTTCTTCAGGAAGCTTCGTATAAACCGGAGTAGAACCATCGAGGGTTTGCATGTTCTTTAATTTTCTGGATTCTGCATCGGCTATGGAGGATGCGTAGCTTTCATCGCCTAATGAAAAATTGACATTATGCGAAGTACGCTTTTTCTTACGTGAAACATTCTCAATATGCGTGTTAGAGGGCTTTTGTGGGTTTTCAGGCTCTAACTTAGTAGGTTTCACATCTGCACCAACAGTATTATCGCGTTGCGTTTGAGCTTCGATGTCACCAAGCTTTTTACCCGGTGCTGCACCTCTAAGGAGCCTTTTCCAGTCTTTCACTGACGTAGTAGAACCCCCCCTTGAAATATCGGTCGACCCTCGTCTCGATGATGCGCGGGACCTTGCATCCATATTCTTTTGTATCATCTTTGCTGCCAAGCCTCGATCCAATACATGCGGTAACGGCTGATTTAAACTCCAAACAGGCCTGTTCCTGCTACTACCCATAGTTGGATTTAATTGCCGATATAGTGGGTCTACATAATTATTACTGTTGCCTTGATTTACCCCCCTGGATAGATAATCTTGCATTATACGTGCTTGCTCAGCATCTGAAAAACTGTTTAAAGTCTTCAAATTAGGCAAAGAATAAGTAAAACCCATGGAAGGGACCTGTGGTTGTACCGAATCCTTCCTCTCGTCAACCACTTTTTTCAAGGGTGTCAAAGCAGAAAGTTTATTTCTCGATGATCCTCCAGTTTCAATTGCTTTTCGAGTCTCACCTAGCTTTCGCCTCAAGAGAGTGCTGTCATTTTCGTTATTTTCCCTAGATTTTTTGACACTTTCTTCCCAAGCTATTTTACCATTAGGTTCTTCTTTTAGCGTTGGTGGCCGTGTACTCTCGGAAGAGGAGGATGACCTCCCAGATTCGTAACTCATTACTTGGGTCTAGATCATATATCAGAGGAGCGTTATACTGTGCGATTATACGCTTCTTTTTATATGAATAAGGGGGAGACATGGTGAAAAGGTACCAGAACTTTTGATCGACCAAGACTAGGTAAAGCTCAAACAACGTTTATAACTCAAATTTCCGGGGTAAGTGGGGTACCGGAAAATTATGATATTCCGGAGCGGAGTTATCAACGGAGAAAACTAGGCCTTCTGATGGAACTTAATTTAAAAAATTAATCACAACCTATGCATATTATTCCCGCAGAGGGTGATTGTGAGTAAATCCCTGCACAGAAACAATTCCCGCCAGGCCATAACTAGATTCTAAATTATTTAACTCATAATTTCATGAAATCGTATCGTAGTACCAAATAGGGAGATATTGAGCCAAGTAAATTCTTACGTCACCATAGTTGGATAATTAAGTACTTGATATTGTATAAGGATCTCAACAATACGAGAAGGGGAAAATACCGCAATGTGTGATTGAATTTTCAAACTTTGGATCATTAAATATATATAAATGAACCCAGATCAGCCCTTTTTTTTTCTAGTATTGTCTGTAAAGTGTATTTTACCTCAAAATCTGACAAAACCCAACTACAATTGACTAAATAATCATGTCTCACAAACAATTCAAATCAGATGGAAACATCGTTACTCCCTACCTACTTGGCCTTGCTCGAAGCAATCCCGGCCTTACAGTGATTAAGCACGACAGAGTGGTTTTCCGGACTGCGTCAGCTCCTAATTCAGGGAACCCTCCTAAAGTTTCATTGGTTTCTGGAGGTGGCAGTGGTCATGAGCCAACGCATGCCGGTTTTGTTGGTGAAGGTGCCTTAGATGCGATTGCAGCAGGTGCCATTTTTGCTTCTCCTTCAACTAAACAGATCTATTCTGCTATTAAAGCTGTTGAATCTCCTAAGGGTACCTTGATCATTGTAAAAAATTACACCGGTGATATTATACATTTTGGTCTCGCTGCTGAAAGAGCTAAAGCTGCTGGAATGAAAGTCGAACTGGTTGCTGTAGGAGATGATGTCTCTGTCGGTAAGAAGAAAGGTTCTTTAGTCGGGCGTCGAGGTCTCGGAGCCACCGTATTGGTGCATAAAATTGCTGGGGCAGCCGCTTCTCATGGACTGGAGTTGGCAGAAGTTGCCGAAGTTGCTCAGTCAGTAGTTGACAATAGTGTCACAATTGCGGCATCTCTTGATCACTGCACGGTTCCTGGCCACAAACCTGAAGCCATTTTGGGCGAGAATGAGTATGAAATCGGTATGGGTATTCATAACGAGTCTGGTACCTATAAGTCTTCTCCGCTGCCATCGATTTCTGAGCTCGTTTCCCAGATGCTTCCTCTTCTTCTCGATGAGGATGAAGACCGTTCTTATGTGAAGTTTGAGCCCAAAGAGGACGTAGTTCTTATGGTTAACAACATGGGTGGTATGTCTAATCTAGAATTGGGTTATGCTGCAGAGGTCATTTCTGAACAATTGATTGATAAGTATCAAATTGTGCCCAAGAGAACGATTACTGGAGCATTCATTACTGCATTGAATGGTCCTGGGTTTGGTATCACTCTTATGAACGCTTCAAAAGCTGGTGGCGATATCCTTAAGTATTTCGATTATCCTACCACAGCGAGTGGATGGAATCAAATGTACCATTCTGCCAAAGATTGGGAGGTACTTGCCAAAGGGCAGGTTCCCACCGCCCCCTCTTTAAAGACATTGAGGAATGAAAAAGGTTCGGGTGTGAAAGCTGATTATGACACTTTTGCTAAAATTTTGCTTGCTGGGATTGCAAAAATTAACGAGGTTGAACCAAAGGTTACTTGGTACGATACCATTGCAGGAGATGGTGATTGCGGAACTACTCTTGTGTCCGGTGGTGAAGCATTGGAAGAAGCTATTAAAAACCATACGTTGCGCCTCGAGGATGCTGCTCTTGGTATCGAAGATATTGCGTATATGGTTGAGGATTCTATGGGTGGTACGTCCGGTGGTCTGTACTCTATCTATCTTTCTGCTCTCGCACAAGGAGTTAGGGATTCTGGGGACAAGGAACTTACTGCGGAAACTTTCAAAAAGGCATCAAACGTTGCACTAGATGCTTTGTATAAGTATACGAGAGCCCGTCCTGGTTACAGGACTCTGATCGATGCTCTGCAACCTTTTGTCGAAGCGCTGAAAGCCGGGAAGGGTCCCAGAGCCGCCGCCCAAGCTGCTTATGATGGTGCCGAAAAGACAAGGAAGATGGATGCCCTTGTTGGGCGTGCTTCTTACGTGGCTAAGGAGGAGCTGAGAAAACTCGACAGCGAAGGTGGATTACCAGATCCAGGAGCAGTTGGTCTTGCTGCACTACTCGATGGATTTGTTACAGCTGCTGGGTACTAGAATTGCTCGTACACACTAGAAGCCAAACATAACAGCTTTAAAGGCTTTCATTTTTGAACTTTTTAAAAAATTGAATACTCCAACTGAAGGTGAACTAGTTGTGTCTCTGAATATATTTTTATAGATATACGAATTGATGAAGTACCGCAAATTAAGCTAAAAAGTAATGCTTCTTGCAGCTTTTAATTGTTCTTTCTGCAATCTACAATTACTTTTCTTGATTCCTTCTCCGTTCCCCTGTGTTGTCTGGAAGTATAATTTGTCCAGGAAGATTTTTTGAATAGCCATTGTTTTCTTTAAATTAAATCGGAGTGTTTAAATCCATTCCAATCTCTTTTTTCTCGCAAGTCAACAAACAGGTGTTAACTTTCTTTTCCCCGCTGTTTTCTTACCTATGAATAGTCTCAATTCCTTTTTAGAAGATCTGCACATTCTCTGATACTATGAACAAGTTCTAGGATAGCAATCTAAGTTTTATGATTCTCTTATTTCGGATTCGATTTCAATAAAGATCGTAGTATTAGAAGTATAGAATGTATTGTAATTTTTTTTCCTAATCTTATTAATTCATGGAAGGCATTGAACTCAACAGCATATTTTAAATGTTTGTATCTTGTTTTCTCTTTCAAAAAAAAAATGGTGTCATTCATTATTTTATGGTCAACCCTATACATCAATTTTTCTCTGAAAATATTGACAAATAAAGTAGTTGATTCTTGTTCTACCAATTAGTGATATTATGCATGACTGTTAACAACTTTTTGACTAATCTCTGAAATCATATGAAGATCTTGCTGCATTTCATGCATCTAAGAAATCAACCTATATCAACAGATTTCAATAATTACTCTAAACTTATGCTGTAACTTAGAAAGTAACCAGCCTGTGTTGACTGATTGAGTTGCGTATTAACTGCGCCTAGTCATTTCAACACTTATAATTTGCTTCAGCTTAAGTGTGGTTCATCTTTTTTTTTCTGGAAACTTTGCATGCCCTCAAAGCATGAGTAGTTAGTTATCTTTTTGACAATGATCTCTTTTGAAAATATCTACTGTAGATTTGCATGGACGCACGTCGCCCATACGCCAAACTTTGGCAATGATACTCGTTATTCGTAATATCAGTCCGTCAAGGTGCTGTGATTTCTCTATTTTATATTGCCTATTATTTTTTCAAATGATTTGAGCCGTTTTAAATTGAGTATGCAATGAGTCTTTTGAATCAACCGTAAGGCAGTTCCATAACCACTGCCACGAATACGTTTCACTACCTTGAAGAATCTCTAATGTAGGCCGTATTCTTCGCACTTAGTTCTGACGATGTAGACATCTCATTATATAAGAGCATAAGCGCCTGTTTCTAGAATCATTTCTTCGTGACCCAGCTTTTTGAGTTATTTCGCGGTATTTTGAAACATTTCTCGAGCTTGACGTGAACATCCTTATATTTCATGACAAACTCGATCATTGGAACATCCCTGCCTCGATTTTAGAGCTAGTATCAAATTTCAATCTCTTTGTGATGGAGCCCCGCTCCTATTTCAAAAGAGAAGTTTCTTGTATGCATATGTTATTGAAGTCTGATTATAGCAAGTGCAATGTCGTCTCAATTATTTTAACTATTTTTAGCCATACATGTTAGTTATCCTCAAAGAGAGCCTCCAGACTGGGAAGCAGTGTTTGTCATTTCAAATAAGTAGATTTCACAGTTTGTATGATTTTCGAAGCCAGGATTCATTGGGCTTTGAGTAAAGAGAAGCCGCGTATTACGAACAGCTTACGATATTGTAAAATATTCCCTTATTGTGGTGCCCCAATGGATACATGCCAGAGAAATGTCTGTGAAATTGAACAATTACAATGACGAGAGCAAGTAATCCGGCGGCCTTGTCTCTCTTTCACTAGTACCGTCTATATCTCTTGAGCGCCAATATGCGAAAGCTTTCACAAGGTTGATGTTCATGGTATTCGGCGTCGATAGCGAATTGCTTACTAAGAAACATTAGGGTGCAGTACAGCCTTGTTTTTCCAGTTCGACTAACCTTTTTCTTGGCAGTATGGAGACTGACTAGGTCTCCCAAACATTCATTGTAACTGCTGTTTAAAGATTTTGTTCTAACCTAAATTCAAGTGAGAAGCTGAACATGTGTCTCTACTTATGATATCACGACAGCAAATACTAATCTTGCCATAAATAGTCTAGCGTTTTGCAACTTACCTCTAGATATATTTTATTTCTTGAGGAACCGTTTTCGTCGGTAATAACAAAATACTACTGAAACGCCACAGCATTGAGAGAATACGTTATCGATTACGGCTTTCTTCTCGCTCCAGATGTCGCGGGTAAGATATTCACCTCAAACTTTTCTTGTTGAGTGTCGTCACAAATCTAGAACCTACATGCCATCTCAACGATTTTTCTGGAGAAAGGCCTCACTCCGTTCCGTACGTAATGCATAGATAAAGTATCAGGATCTTCACGATGCTCGAGAGTTACTTAGTAGTCTGAGTTTATGCGAAAAAAACTCCGCCGTTGTAATAATCGGGAATACACAGAAGTAGTACTGCACTATCACTGGGATACTCAAAAACCTTCTTTTTAACTTTTCTATCCCACAAATAGAACATAGGAAAGAACATTGACTCCTCCACTTGAAGTTAAATTACAGGAACAAACGCCTAACTATAATTTCGACATTGTTGCATCAACGAATCGACCGAAAGAAAAATCTGGAGTTGCAGTTATCACTTGTATGTGCACTAAGATTTATATTTTTACTCCTGAGATCTGCCAAATCGGTAGCTTATTGAACTGCGTTCCTTTTTCCCCTGAGTTCTCGAGGTACCTGCGGCTTTGTCTGTGCCATCTCCCCCACTTTAAAGTACCCCACGTTACTACCGCGTTTTTCCCCACCCCCGGCTTAATAAATTAGCTATATCTTGTTGACTTAAATACGGAGAAAAGAAGAAAACCTTCAAGAAATGCTTCATTGTCTTGTCAAAAGAGCTAAAGTAAAAGAGCTCTAGTTCGAAGATGGCCCGCAATAGACAAGCGTGCGACTGTTGTTGCATTCGTCGAGTAAAGTGTGATCGTAAAAAACCATGTAAATGTTGTCTTCAACACAATCTGCAATGTACATATCTTCGACCTTTGAAGAAAAGAGGTCCAAAACCCGTCAAGGTGAGAAATTTAAAGAAAGTAGATGATGTACAGGTATTTAGTAAAAGTAGTAGTGGTGGCATAATGAAGGTTCCAAAGGCACTAATTGATCAGTGTCTGCGGCTCTATAATGATAAGTTGTATGTGATCTGGCCTTTGCTGTGTTATGATGATCTTTACGAACTTTTAGAGAAAAGATATGACGAAACCTGTGTGTATTGGTTCCTGGTATCTCTTTCTGCCGCCACGCTTAGCGATTTGCAGACTGAAATTGAGTCGGAAGGAGGGGTTACCTTTACTGGGATACAGTTATCCAGTTTCTGCATGTCATCACGCCAAGAATTTGACGATTTTAACGGTAGTGATATATTCAAGATTATGACGTACTATTGTCTAAACCGCTGCTACGCACAGATGTCCAACTCAAGAACTTCGTATCGGCTTTCTTGTGAAGCCGTGGGGCTCATTAAGTTGGCGGGGTTCCATCGCGAGGAAACTTTGAAACTTCTTCCTTTCGATGAGCAGCAGCTTGGAAGGAAAGTTTATTATTTGCTTCTCTTAACGGAAAGATACTTTTCTGTGTATACGCATTGCGCCACGAGCCTGGATACCACGATTGCTCCACCACAACCGGAGAACGTAACGGACCCCCGACTATCTCTCGACAGCTTCTTGGAGATGATTAGGGTATTTACTGTACCGGGAAAATGCTTCTTTGATGCTCTAGCTACCGACTCTGCTAATGTAACCTGTACTGAAGACTCCCTTAAAAAGATATGGAGGGAACTTCATACGGTGCCACTTGAGATAGAACCATGGTCTTACGGCTATGTAGACATATCTTTTTCACGGCATTGGATTAGAACACTTGCTTGGAAGCTAGTGCTTCAAATAAGCGGTATGCGAATCAGTTTCCTTTCAAATAGCAAGAATACGCATATTCCAGTAGAAATTGCTAGAGACATGTTAGAAGACACATTTTTAATCCCAAAAAATCTTTATGCAGTTCACGGTCCAGGGATATCAGTGAAAGCACTAGAAATAGCCGACGCATTGGTAGATGTTGTGAATCAGTACGATCAAAATGCAGAGTCGGAGGCTTGGAATTTTTTGTTCGATATATCCAAATTTGTCTTCTCTCTTAAGCATTGTGATAGCACATTAGTTGATAAGTTTACGACAAAGTGTCAGTGTGCGCTTATCACGCTTCCTCTTTCTAATCCGCTTGAATCGACAGATGGTTCTAAAGAAGATGTAGATGCGCTTCCTTAAGTAAACACATTGCTACTTGCATTTTACCTTTCAAGATGTAGTGATTACGGACAGTTGAAGAGGCTAATAGCATCTATTTCTTCTTTAGTATATGGTTCCTGCAGGGCAAACAATTATTTCCTTTGCAATTTTGCGGCAGTGGGGAAGAATGATAGCACTAATAGTGAACTTGTGGACAATTATGCTATTATAGCAAGAAAAAAAATTTATTTTTTTTTCAAGGGGGGTGATTGTGATGTGAATTAAATCAAGGATATACGCTTTTATCGTCATGATAGTCGTGCGATTTGTACTTGGTTATAGATGAAATGAGTTAGTTTTTAATAATTGTGATCACAATATAGCTGTACTTATCAGGCCATTAAAGTTTCCTGTAAGGTGCACGAGAAGTCATGGTCATAAAATTATCAGAATCTCCAAGGAGAGGTTCAACGGCGTCGGTTGCCCATACTCCATATTAAGTACCCTGTCATTTCCACAGTTACATTAGTTGGAGTAGTATAGAAACCAAAAAGATCAGAACTCCAATAGGCAGTATTTGGGTCACAGTATTCAGTGTCACGTTTTTTAGTTTCATAAAGAGGTCCGCAAGGATCATATCCATCCTCATCACGCTTCAAAACTGCATAAGTCACACAGGTAGGAGTGCTCTCACAAGGCGGACTATAGTATATGGAGAGATTGGTCTGTCCGCTAACGGAACCTAACTTCTTTGTATTGGAGTATTCATAGCCCATATATTCAGGCTCCAAGTATGTGGTTTGGTCGCCTATTGTGTACTCATAAAAATTAATATTCATACCATCTTCCCTTTTGTTTGTTGGTAAGCAAGCTTCTGTACTGGCTAAGGTTGTAGTAGCTAGCGCCACGAAGACCAAGAGTGCCGAAAATACGGAATGGGGTATAGACATTTGAAGGTGTGGAGGGATGCTGGTATCCTCCAATTGTTACATTAAGATTATCATCTGGCTATCATGAAATGAAGGTTACCTTTATATAAGAAAGACTTTTAAAAAAATGTTTTGTTTTCTGCTTTAGGGAAGTAGATATCGTTCCTGCATTTTGATATCAAAATAATCTCCGGTAGGCATCAATTGCAGTTAAAGCTCTTTCTGGCAAAAACCCCGATACCCATGTAGGTACGCTCTTTTCACCAGGTCTTAATAATTTGATGGGCACCGTTTATCCCAGGCAAGCCAAAAATTAGAAACAAAAAACAACTCACGTACGTTAAAAAACCTGATAGTGCTTCGTACTACATAGAACCCTGCGCTGTTATCTGCTAATCGAGCACTACTAAATTCCCTCCAAAGGAAGTAGAGTATAGATTCTATGCACCGATGTGAAAATAGTAAACCTACGATAACCTTTTTTTTTTTACTAACCGAATTGAGCAGATATTGTTACCTGTTACGGTCATAAAAGTTAAACGATTTTGCTTTATTTCTGTCCCTGGCTGAAAATAGTAAAGAAGAGGGAAGGCAAGTTCAAGGGCAGCTTAATAAGTCATACGAAAACGTTCTCGAACTTTTTTTCTGCAAGCTTTTCAGAACCACGATGGAAAAAAGAAATTTTTACAACACTAATGCCAAGTAAGGTTTTTCGGATTTAGGGTGGCGTCCTGAAAAAAAAAGAAACGTCTCAGAACGTTTCGGAGAAAAAAAAATAAGGTGTCAAATTTCTTAGTGTTTTGACGGGTGATGCCCTTCCAGATAAATCTCGTGGAGATTGGCTAGCGTCAAACGTCACCGATCTCTATTTCTTTTTTAGGTTATTAAATTTCGATTACATCGCGTGTTCTTAGATAAGTTACCAAGGGTGCTCAAAGGAAAATTATATTTCTTTTTTTCTTTTGAGTAATTGCAGGTGAAGAGATACAGAGCAAGGAACGTGATGTAATGCATTTTTTTTTTTGTTCCTTGGAACCACATGATTTACTCAACAAATTAATCTAGTTTGTGCTTCAAGCATGCACCATTGTGAATATTTTTTTAGTTTCAAGGTGACAGGTTATGAAGATATGGTGCAAAAGACAAATGTATGGTGGCAGGCATAGTAAAATGATGGTGTGGAAGACATAGATTGTATTTGTTTTGCATTATCCAAGTGCTCGAGATTGGTTCTAAAAAACAAGAAAATAAAGGGCAAGAAGAAAACCAGTTACTTCTACATTGAGAGGCCAGCCAGGTTGCCGCACACGTGTTGGTGCACGTTAAGTTTTGGGCTCACAGTGGTAAATCATAGAAAAAGCAGTTGCTTAATTTCCCTCTTTTTCATATTCTCTACGCTAGCACTGTAAGGAAAAACGCAGAAAGCAACATACAACGTTTGTTAGGATGTTCGTACTTCACAATAAGCAGACAATAACCATTTCAAGTGTAAAAAAAATTTTTTTTCTGTTAGTTTGATGCAGAAGACTTATACTTTTAACTTTTTTGGTTAACTTACACAAACCAAGCGCACAACGCCTGCGCTTTTTAGTATTAGATGGCATGATTTGAAAAGCATAAAAGTCTGGATATTGGAATTTAGGGAGGCGGCGGGATAGAGCGATAGTTTCTCCCCATATAAAGTCTACAAAATGTGTGGGTTTTTGATATCGATCGAAATTTCACAAGGTGTTCTATAATGACTAACATTTTTGTGAGCAGTTGACTCTCCTTAGTGCACATTGTGGAATATGTATGCCATGTCTCTTAAAGGGGTAAAAAGAGGTATTCTGCATACTACCAGTGGGGTTTATAGCATCGTTTAATCTTGTTATCCTGTTTCGGTTTCGGCAATTTCTTTCAAAATTCTGTTTTCAATGTTATCTGGGAAAGAAATGTTTCGAAAAATAATACGTAAATTGTTCCGACAAAAGAGTTCTTGTCTATGATTATTCAAAATGCTGACTTTTTATTTAGCGCTTATTGGAGTCTTTGCTGTCTGTAGAAATCTGACCAGGCATACAAATTATAGTTATTTACTAACGCAAGAAGTTTATTGTGGTTTTCATGTGTATGTGGCCACGTAGATTTATTTTGTAAATAAGTATCGCGACAGCTTCTATTTTCTTGGTTTAATACGCCTGTACTAATTTCCATTTTTGAGTTTAGGCGGTGCTTTCGTAAAAATGATATGATTATTCCGCTCATAAATGGTAGTCATGGTAAGGAAGATAAAAAAAGCGCAGTTCCACTGTCAGGCTTCGTTTATTTAACAATATAGATACATCATAAAAGTTTTTGGTAATGTTCTCTGGTTTTACTTCGTACTTCTGATCAGAAGTCTGTTATATCATGGTTCGGTACCAATTTTTTTTATACACCATTGTGATGATGTTAAAACTAAACGTATAAATTGGTCAATTATGTTGCTAGTAATGCAGCTCAAGCAAATTTATTTTATTGGCCTACATAAAGAAAACTAACTCTACAACTTTTACGGTATAAATATGCAATGTGATTTAAAAAATCACTGAAGTGTGTCAGAATATGAGAAACTTTAAGTGAAGCGTCATATTTTTGTGCCCTCATATCAAAAAAATGCTTTAAAAGCAGTCAACCAATGTGCCAAAAATTTTCAAAATTCAGGAACTTGTTGTTCGGCAGACTTTTATTCTGCCTGCTAAAGATCTGCCGACCTACCATAGCGGTCATGTTAATTGTAACGGCTATATCTACTGGGTAGACTGACAGTTGATTTCCTTCGAACGCCAACTCTCGCATTGCCATTTTTAGAATCATCGTTAAATCTTTTATCTCTTTTCGGTAAAAAACTAGATATGACTGATTTGGCCCCACTACCTGCGGCTTCGTTGAGCGTTGCAGGTGGGTCTATTTTTTTGATCCAATAGCTAGCTAAAAACCAGCTTATGACAGCTAGTAAAAGCAGTACCCCCAAAATTCCATACCACCACGCAATACTTCCATTTCTTCCTGGAACTTTTACATTCATACCGAACAGACCAGTAATAACATTTAATGGAACTAACATTGTACCTAACATAGTAACTTTACCCAACATTTCTGTAACTTTATTATTAGAGTTAAATGATTCCACTTGTAATTGGGCCAGGTAGTTTGCATGTGATCTAGAAAAAATCTTTTCGTACGCCAATAAATTTTGAAACATCGTCAACAAATGATCCTGAATATCACCTAAGTATAAAGCAATATCTCCCCTTGGTTGTGATGTTGTTTGCATATAGCTATTTGATAAGCTTATTTGGTTATTACTATTATTCTGGTTCACATTCTCTTGTTCCGCTTGTAAGTTCACCATGTTAGTTTGAGATTTAAGCACTGGCCCAATACCATTAGTTTCATCTTGACATCTTTTGGCGAACATTTTGATAACATCTGCTTTACCGCTCAAGAGTCTCATCAGCGTCATTGTCTTACGCCTACTTTCACCAATCCTTTGTAACATGGCTGCAAAATCCATATCACGGGTCATAAACACTGAATCATCAATCGAATCAGCTTCATACTCGATGGATTGAATAACCGGAGCAAAACTATCTGTGATATCATCGATTAAAGCATAACATAACCAATCTGAATTGACACTGACATAGTCACGTAATTGTCTTACACGTCTTCTTACATTGGCACAGTGTGATATTGGGTCAAAATGAAAAGTCAAGACACCTGACCTAAAAACAACGATGTAAACATTTATAGGTTCAAGATAATTCTCCGATTCTTTATCATTTTCAAATGTATGGAAACAGACAAAGTAATAGGATTTGAAAAGCTCTACCTTTTCACGCGTTTCTTGCATCCTGATATCTTCCGCGGTCAAAGGATGGATTCCAAATGTTTTTGCTATGCAACGCATTTCATCATCAGTTGGACAACTGCAATCCAACCACCACGTTGGATCGCCTCCCTTGAATAACTCATAAAACGTCTGTCCCTCGGATATCAAAGAAGGGATATCACTAGCATGCACAGTTTCATCAGATTCAGAGCGGAAGAACGAAAATCTACTAGGAATTTGATATTCTGTATTTTGGAGGGTATAATACGCCCGGCTATAACTCGAATCATTTCCTTCTTTTTCACCTTCAATCTTATTTCTACCAAATGTTACGTCAGGGTGTAGATCAGGTTTATCATCTTCCCTCACAGATTCATTGTTTTCAGATACGTACATCTCATTAACGCTGCAATTTTTTTCAAGAGTCCGTGAAATTTCAGGTGTATATTTCAGAGCTGCTGAGGATCCTGAAGTGGAAGCAGAGTTAGTAAATCCAGTATCTTGGTCGGTATGATTGTATGTTCGTTCACTGTGCCTTTGATGGTTCGCCAAAGACAGATTTCTTTCAGCATTTGAAATCTGGGCATATTCTTCCAACTCATCAAAATCAACACCATTAACTCTTGTATGTAATAGTCGAAACATTGGAAAACAAACGTCTTCTTCTGTTTCTTGAGAATCCCTGGATGCTTGCGATATCTCACTATGGAAAGATACCCTGCTATCCATACGTAACGGTTTAATTCTTCGTGTGTCATTTCCCATATCGGACTTTTGCGATGCAGTTCTTGTCAACAACGTTGTAGGATTGACTGATGAATGTGTCGATATTGTAGAATAGGTTCTTCTCTTAAGTTTCGCCTGTTTGGGATGCGTACCATGCTCTGATTCAGCCGATGTTTCAAAGATTGCGCTAACTAGCGAAGCCTTACGAGCGCTTGTAAAAGTTCTTGCCGAGGAGGAGGCTTCTAAGTTGCATCTGTTACTTGACGTACCGGCAGGTAACGCCGTATCATGGCCTCTCTCTAAAGCCGCATTCTTTGGCAAAGAGGGAGCGATGCTCTCTACATGAATCTGCTTTTGGTGAGTTTCAGACTTTGCTAGCCTGGATGGCCTCGCATTAGAACTTAAAAGCGCGAAAGATCTTAACTGGTAACGTTTCACTGCTTCTGCTTCTGCTTCACCTTCAAAATCCATGCGGCCACTTGTGGATATATTCGTTTTCTCCACATAGCCTCCATTTTCCACTCCACTATTCTCCCCGTTAGAGGAACTAAATTTGTGTCTAGAATCTTTCGTTTCGTCCACTTTCAATGCAAGCGCTTCGTGACGTATTGGTTGTGCATCAGAATACTGCCTATAGTTCTCTAATTTTGGGTACTTGCCTGTCTTCATGGAAGCCGCCGTATTGTCAACGGATTTTGACCTTGGTAAATCTGACGATGAATCAAATGAAGTGGATAAGGACGACATTACGAAGTTTTTTCACGTTTTCTCATAAAAATTCAGTACTTCTATAAAGGTGATTAAAATATATTCCTGTCGATTTTTTTATCCAACTGACAGTACATTTCCATGTAAGTAATTGTTTAGCAATAGTAGTCTCTACCGTCCTTGCTGAACATTGAATAGAGGAAATAAACGCTGTTGATTTTACCTTTCCACTTTTATAATATAAACCTCTACGTTAAAATATCATATGCTCGAGGAAAACCTGATTTCTCTGGAAGCAGCCACTTTCGTGAACAGCCAAACCAAATGCTGCATTTTTCGAAGAAAATTTTTATCTCAAGGAGTCGCTTTTGTAACTTATAGCCGGTCAGGCAGTAAAAACGTACCTGAAAGAATAGTTTGATAGTAGGATATGGACAACGGTTAGTTTTGTCTGTACTTCTTGTATACAGGGCCTCTGTCAAATGAATGTGCGTATAAATTAATGGAGGTCTTGCATAGTTTGTTGAAACTTGGAAGAACTGTCAACCTTCACATATATGATATCCACGGTCTAAGCACGAAGGGCACTTCTTGTTTCTCACATTTAGGCAACTACGATGTGGGAAGTACAGCTCAGTTACGGAATCTAGCACGTAGGAAGAATAAGCGATAAGTGTTCCCTTCAACACATCCATAAAGGAGTTTAGCAGCTGATATATTTGTCGTATCTAAAAAAATTTTCAGAGTATTATGACCTCGTCAAGTACAACGGAAATATATCCTGACATGGAAAGATTAGCCGTTCAGAAAGTGGCCCTGTGCATTAAATATAGTTGTAGTTTCAGCCGTCTATATTTTTTTTTCGAACCATCACTTTTCCCTTTCTGGACTTTTCTCAATGTAAAAACAAGAAAAACATGGAATGTATAATACTATAAATAAAAAAAGTAGGAAGAAGAACCAAAACAAAGGGCGTTTTAAAGAGAGACGAATATGCTTGGCGAAGATGAAGGGAATACCGTTCTTGAAAAGGGAAATAATCCTTCTGTAAAACAAGGAGAGGTTGGAGCTGTATTTATAGTACCCAAAATACTTATCAGAGAACATGAAAGAGTGATACTTAAGCAAATTCTGCAAATCCTGGATCAAGATGAATTGGTTCAACCTCCCTTAGACAAATTTCCCTACAAAAAATTAGAATTACCGAAATATATAGATGAACTTAAGACGAGAGACGCTACTAATACATCCTACAAGATGATACAATTGGATGCTTATGGTGAGAAAAAAGTGGGTTCGAACGGTGAATTATTTGGCGGTAGACATTATTTGTTCAACACCTTCACATTCACGGCTCATATGGGTGTTCTTCTGGTACTTTTACAAGATGTCATTAAAGTGTTATACCAAAGCAACGCAACGCATGACGAGGACGAGTTTATTGTCCAGCATGATCAAATTCTGGTAATGGAAACTTCTGAGGAACAAACAAAATTTTTGGCCAAAAATGGTGTCATTCCTGAAGAATCCAAAGGATCTTTTAAGTATATAACTGCCAGGTCAGCCTTTGTTGAATTCGGTGCTTCTGTTATTGCCGGTGGTCAACGCATCGTTGATGATTATTGGGAATCTTTAGCTAAAAAGCAAAATTTGTCGTCTCACCAAAGGGTTTTCAAATTATCAACAAATTTAATTTCTAAAATCTCACTTTTACGCCCCTCCTTCCAAAATAACAGGATTAGCAATGCCAATGAAATTAGTGCGAACACTAATAATACCTGTACGATTTCTACTTCAAAATTCGAATCACAGTATCCAATAGTCACGGAACAACCGTCAGCGGAGATTAGAGAAGCCTATATTGAAAACTTTGCCAAAGGTGAGCACATTTCGGCAATTGTTCCTGGTCAAAGCATTAGTGGAACATTGGAACTCAGTGCACAATTTAGAGTACCGCGTTATCACAGCAAAAACTCATTTCAACAAGCTCTGCAAATGAAGGCAATGGACATACCAATCGGAAGACATGAAGAATTACTTGCGCAATATGAAAGTCAAGCTCCTGATGGTTCCGCTTCAATTTCACTTCCTAACCATATTCCATCTGTCAATCCTAGCAATAAACCAATCAAACGAATGCTAAGTAGCATTCTTGATATTAACGTTTCCTCATCAAAAAACAAGAAGTCTGAGGAGAACGAAATGATAAAACCCATGAACAAGGGCCAACACAAAAATAATACATCGTTAAACATAAACGGCTGGAAATTTGAATCTTTGCCATTAAAATCCGCCGAGAATTCAGGTAAACAGCAATATTATAGAGGATTGCCGTTATATGAAAAAAACACGCTGCTAGAAAGGTTGAAACAGCTGACACCGAACGAAATTAAAGAACTAGAGCATTTACACGATGCCGTTTTTGTTAATACCGGTTTGCAGAACGTTAGAAAAGTTAGGACAAAAAAATGGAAAAAGTACTGGCAGTACAAGGCAGGTATTCCTATCGGTTTGAAACGGTCTCAATTGGATGAATTCAAAAATAAATATTTGAAAGATGTGTTGGCGCAAACGAGTGTTACTACAAATTTTAACGAAATAACGAATACGGATGAAACAATAACAACAAAGAGGGTACCGAACCCAAACTTCCTAGGAAATTGTAACATTAAGGATTTTAAACCTCCATACATTTATTCTCATGTGAACAAAGTACCACAAAATGTCGCTGGGGATAAAACGGCTGTTAAGCTGGACACTGAAGTAAAGAACACAAATGCTAATCCAGTGGTGGCGACGGATCCGGTCGCCGCTAAACCGGACAACCTGGCTAACTTCAGCAACGAAGTAGCTATGAATAATTGAAAGAAGTAAAACATAATGTAGGGAACACTCCAATAAGAAATAAACCATTGTTGAAGTAGTAATATAAACTATCGTTCGTTATTTTATAAAATATGTATTGTTACATATATATACATATATAGGGAATGCATGTGCACAATTGGTTTGAGTGGAAGGAATAATCCAAAATCATAGCAGTTTGGTCTTTATGATCTCTTGTCTGATTCTGAATGTGTAATATGCCATAACCAACATAATGAAAATTAATGGAAGTAACCAAATCATTAGTTTTCTGGCAATTTCGTCGACCTGAGGACCATCTTGTCCATGACGTTTGGTAGCTTCCCTATACTTTTCTTGTTCAACCAGGACTTTCTCCAATTTCTGATTGATTGATAAGAAGTCTTTGAAATTTTCTTTATCCTCAGCGATTGCATCATCGGTGGACGTTCCCTTTTCATTATTAGCTGGTGGCTTAGAAGAGAGCTGTTTAGTTATCGTAGTCATGAATGATAATAGCTCTTGTTGGACCTTAATGACATCATTTAGCTTTGTTTCTAAAGCATTGATATCGTTCGCAAGAATTTTACCTTCAACTCTATCCAGTTTCTTATACAATTCATAGTTTGTAATTTTGTCTTTGTCAGCGTCAAATGCTGTTTTTTCAATCAATTTTTCTTTGCCGGTTTGTTGGTCAATGTATTTGGTGATCAGTTTTGGCTGACCCATTGCATTCACATTAGGGATCAAAGAATCTTCAATCACGCCATTAAAAAATTGCATTTTGAATATTTCAAAAGACTCTGCATTATTATTCACTGCTCCATTTTGAGCGGTGACACCAATACGGTAAGACCCAGAGGGAAAGCGAACCTTCCTAGTTTGGAAACAGACTTTATTGTCCACCTGAACTTTTAATAAGTTGTCGTCTTCCAAATCATAAGTTACTCTGATCGTGGAAGGAACGGAGGAATCCTGATAACCCATCAAACAAGATGCAAAACTCTGATCATAGATTTTCGTCTTATCTACAGGCTTTTGACCATCATTTAGTTGACCACGAAGTGTTGGGCCCAATGGACCATTGTTATCCACTAATAATTGTAAACCATCATAGTTCACTGGCCCATTGTATAACTGCTTATCGCGTGGTACGTTAGAATCTTGAACAAACCAAAATGATATGCCACCGTCGGTTTGGCCAGAATAACCAACACTCCTAAATGTCCACTCCATAGTAAAAGAATCCTTCAAATCGAATCCTTGCTTCAACCAAAGTGAACCCTTGGAATTTTGCTTAGAAGTCAATACAATTCTCCCTTCCTCTAGACTAGCTTGTTCTCCAGTTTGCCAGTTATTGGGCACTTTACGTGCATTAATGAGATCAGGGAGCGAGTAGTCTGAGCTTAATTTGGATGCATCTGAAGTGTCACCCAATGGATGAGCTTCTAGCAATCCAGCCCATGTCGCTAAGACGGTAAAAACACTCAACAGTACTGTACTTTTCATAGTAATTAACATCATCATAAAATACAAATTCCCTGATGCTAACTATTTGTTAATTTTATTGGTATAATTATAATTATTCAATACCAATTAAGGCTTCTATTAAAAGATCAAAAACATTCTTAAGAGTTCATACTGTTTCTCTACTCGTGTATAGTGATACCAAGACGTAATGACAATAATAGATGGAAATTGAAATATTATGAAACAGGAATAATATTCCGTTGAATTGTAATAGATGTTGTACACCTGCAAGCGAGCATGCTATCATTTTGCGACTATTTTTGGTCTGAAGACCTTGTCTCAGGTCTAGATGTGCTTTTTGATAGATTATACCATGGTTGTGAGCAATGCGACTTGTTCATTCAATTATTTGCGTCAAGAATGCAATTTGAAGTCAGTCACGGGAGGCAGTTGTTTGGTATAGAAGCCGGTATGGACAATCTGAAGGCAGTGCAGGAAGATGAAGATGAAGGGGTGACAGTTTCGAGGGCCCTGAGGGGAATTCTACAGGAAATGTCTCAGGAAGGGACGCATCACTTGACAATAGCGTCGAACATAGAAAGTTTGGTGCTGCAGCCATTCAGTAAATGGTGCATAGAACATAGGGAGAGAATTCAATACTCCGAGAAGACTTTGTTGACCAATGTAAATAATTTCAGGAAGTCTAAAAAGTACGTCGGTAAGCTGGAGAAGGAATATTTTAATAAATGTAGGCAGCTAGAAGAATTTAAAAGAACTCATTTCAACGAAGATGAGCTAGCAAATGCAATGAAATCATTGAAAATACAAAATAAATACGAAGAAGATGTGGCCAGGGAAAAGGATCACAGATTTTTCAACAGGATAGCGGGAATAGATTTTGATTATAAGACAATGAAGGAGACGCTTCAGCTGTTACTGACCAAGCTTCCTAAAACGGACTATAAGCTACCTCTCATTAGTTATTCTTTGAGCAACACCAACAATGGTGGAGAAATAACGAAGTTTCTGCTTGACCACATGTCGTTAAAGGATATTGATCAAGCTGAAACGTTTGGCCAAGATTTGTTGAATTTAGGGTTTTTGAAATATTGCAACGGTGTTGGTAATACATTTGTCAACTCTAAAAAATTTCAATACCAATGGAAGAATACCGCGTACATGTTTGCCAATGTGCCAATGCCCGGTTCAGAGGAGCCTACCACTGGTGAATCCTTAATATCCCGGTTCAACAACTGGGATGGTTCATCTGCAAAGGAAATTATTCAATCCAAGATTGGTAACGACCAGGGGGCAGCGAAGATCCAAGCTCCGCATATATCCGATAATGAAAGGACGCTTTTCAGAATGATGGATGCGCTTGCAGCGTCAGATAAGAAGTATTACCAGGAGTGCTTCAAGATGGATGCCTTGAGATGCTCGGTTGAGGAGTTGTTGATTGACCATTTGTCGTTTATGGAAAAATGTGAGTCCGATAGACTGAATGCGATCAAGAAAGCGACACTAGATTTTTGTTCTACCTTGGGTAACAAGATTTCTTCGTTAAGACTGTGCATAGATAAAATGCTCACGCTAGAAAACGATATTGATCCCACTGCAGACCTTTTGCAACTTTTAGTTAAGTACAAGACGGGCAGTTTCAAGCCGCAAGCCATTGTTTATAATAATTACTACAATCCTGGTTCATTTCAAAACTTTGGTGTTGATCTAGAAACTCGTTGTAGACTAGACAAGAAAGTCGTTCCGTTGATAATTTCTTCGATATTCTCATATATGGACAAAATATATCCTGACTTACCTAATGATAAAGTAAGAACTTCAATTTGGACTGATTCGGTGAAATTAAGTTTAACACATCAGCTTCGAAACCTATTGAACAAACAACAGTTCCACAACGAAGGGGAAATATTTGATATACTTTCTACGTCCAAGTTGGAGCCAAGCACCATCGCCAGTGTTGTTAAAATTTATTTATTAGAATTACCAGACCCACTAATTCCCAATGATGTCTCTGATATTCTTCGGGTGCTTTACCTTGACTATCCACCTTTAGTTGAAACTGCGTTGCAAAATTCTACATCATCTCCCGAGAATCAGCAGGACGATGACAACGAAGAAGGCTTTGATACCAAGAGAATAAGAGGCCTTTATACTACTCTGTCCTCTCTAAGCAAACCACACATAGCGACACTAGACGCTATTACAACTCATTTTTACAGATTAATTAAAATTCTGAAAATGGGAGAGAACGGTAATGAAGTAGCAGATGAGTTTACCGTCTCAATTTCACAAGAATTTGCCAATTGTATTATCCAGTCAAAGATCACCGATGATAATGAAATTGGTTTTAAGATTTTCTATGATCTACTGACACATAAGAAACAGATTTTTCACGAATTGAAAAGGCAAAATTCAAAAAATTAGGACTAGGCGATATAGATTTGTATATAATTTTATATAAAAGGAAATATGTACATCATTTTCTTTCACTGTAGGCAGCTGTTTCAAGTTCTTTTTTTATTGGAGATATAATTATTTACATTATTGTTATAGAGGACACACGAAAAAGCAAGAAGGGAACTATAAGAAAAATAAAAAATAATGAAGAATACAGATCTGTAATTAGTCATTTCAAGTGAGCGTAATAAGTAAAGTAAGGTAGAACGGAATAAAATGCTCAAGCGTATTGTTGGATTGCCTGCAAGGCGTTGCTTTCATAGAACGTCCTTTTTGCTGGGCAGTGACTTTGAAACTGTGCATATTCCCAATACGAACCACTTTAAAGATTTACTTATAGAGAACGGTAAATTTCAAGAGGATCAAGCAACTACAATAGTAGAGATAATGACAGATGCAATTAGGGGCGGGGTTAATCATGTTTCACAGGATCTGGCAAAGAGAGAAAAATTGACCCAACTTAGCTATCAACAACGTGTTGATTTTGCAAAGTTAAGAGATCAGCTATTGAGTGCTGATAGAAGTGAATTTCACAATATTCAAAACGAGTACGAAAGTGTGAAAAACGATCTGGAGAAACTAAGAAACAAACTAAGGGAAGAAATTACCAAAACAAACGCCGGTTTCAAACTTGATCTGTCCTTAGAAAAAGGCAGAATTAGGGAAGAAAGTAGTCATCACGATCTGCAAATAAAAGAAATCGACACCAAAATTGAGCAAGAAGTGACCAATATGAAGATGCAGATTGATTCTGTCAAGACTCAAGTCATGCAATGGCTGATAGGTGTCTGTACAGGTACATTTGCACTTGTATTAGCATATATGAGGTTATTAACATAGTGGCGACAAGCGAGGAAAAAGGGCTAGACTTGGTACTTGAAAATTGCATTTACGTTTTGTATAACACAGTTCAGTAAGAGTACACATTCAATAACGTAGTAAGAGTATATTTATTTATATAAGAAGGATAAAAAAGAATCACCAAACGGATCACAAATGGCATAATCACGTAGCAACCTGGAAATAAAGCTATAAGTTGAATAGTTCAGTCAAAATTTTGACGGTGTCATCAGGGGATTGTACTGAATGTCCGATGGTTCTTTCATCGACAAAAATTTCGTAATCGTTACCACCGACCATAGTCTTGTCACCAAAGAAATGAATTTCCTTGAAACCATCTTTTTCAACGTGTTGCAAACAGTAGGTCTTATCCCAACCAGCGGGGAAAACGTCGAAAGAGATTTGGCCACCAATGGAGAAAGTCAAACCGTAGTCTGGGAATTCCTTTTTCAAAGCTTCAACGAACTTGGCTCTGATTTGGTGTTCCTTATCGTATCTTTCGAATTCGTTTCTTTCCTCAGTAGAAGCATTTCTACCAATTGGGGAAACGTTGATCATACCATTTCTAAATTCCAAGAAAGTACCTCTTCTCTTTGGCAAGTCAATTTCAGATAGATATCTCAAAATGAAGACGGCCAATTTATTGTATTTTTCCTCACCGAGCCAGTTGATGAAGGATTGAGAAGCTAATTCCTTACCTAATCTGTAGGCGGTCAAACCATTTTCAGAGAAAGAATAGTCAAATTCATCTAAAACGTTTGGGCCTAACTGTTCTAATTGCTTGCTTAAGTCAGAACCACCGACAAAACCAATGCAGCACTTGTTTCTCAACTTGGCCAAAGTTTTTCTAACTTCTTCAGAAACAGTTAATCTGGCTGGTGTCAAGGTACCATCAACATCGAATAAAACCAAAGTTTCTGGTTTTTCCTTGTAAGCGAATTCAGCGATACTCATTATTGGTGGTTATATTAGCAGATAGGTAAAAAAGGAGAAAGAAGTACTAAGGAAATTGTCGATTTAGTTTTCGTCAAAGATCTTATACTTTGCCAAGAAGAATAGACGATATAAACAGAAAAATAAGTGAAAAGAACACGTAAAAAACGGCACATTTTAATATATTTCAAATTTTTTTTTCATCAACGACAAAAGGAATGCATTTTATCCACTTTTCGTGTCTCATGACGAGTATACCGATAAACGCCAAATGCGTATTTTATTATCTATTTTGGCCAAAATCAACGTGTCCCGTGGATTCAGCGTGCCTAGCAACTTCTCTTTCACCCACAAAGGTCATTTGGCAAGTGTTGCATTTGATCTGGGCCTTATGAGTGTTGAAGGAATAGCCAGTTTGCTTCAAATTTGAGGCCAGTTGCAAAGCTGCTGTTAGAACATCATCTGATTCCGGCTGGTTCTTGTTGAAAACAGTTTTAAACTCGTTCATGGTCAAGGAATCATAGTGGATTCCGTTGAACAGTATCAAAATGTAGTTGTCGAACTTGTCCTCGTTGAACTTTTCGATTTTAACAGCGTCAATGTCGACTACATAAATAGCTACTGCGAGTGCATCGGATATGATACCAATCTCGATGGCTCCACCCCAAGATTCCATTTTCAAAATCCATTGCGCGTAATCTTTGTTAGGTTTGTCCAATATGGCGTCATTGAACTTGACGGGGTTGTTGAGGACCTCCTTAGAGACCATCTCCCTGAGGTCACGAACGCTATCTTGTTTGAAGATGCCATAGGCAATAGCATGGAACAGACACGAGTTGTCGTCGAGAACAGGATGTACTGATAGGACGTTTTCTCCACTGCCACCAATTGACATCTCAGTGCTCTTCAGCACCCTCTTTGGTTTGGGTTGTGGTGGTGGCAAACTGAAGCTTTCGTTACTATCAGAGGACTCTATTGTAATCTTTTCACCAGAGTTAATACCCAGCTCGTCCAGCTGGGTTTGTCCCAAAGAAGCGTCTTCCCCTTGCAAATTGATCCTTTGAGGCGGATATCCAAACCTCATCGTCTTAACATCTACATTGATATGCTCAATAAGATCATTTAGTGTTGCATCTTGCTTCAAAGTAACGACTTGGTTGATTCCTGCTCCAGTAACTTTCAGTTTCATCTTGAAAGTTTCTTCTCTTGGTTATCTTCTTCAATGTTATCTTGTTTTCAAAGGAAAAAGTTGTTATTTGCCACTGAAATCGGCTTATTTCGCCCTTTACTATTAGTTACTACCATTGCCCTATAGAAACGATATATATTGGTACGAAGAAAATACAGATCACAACTTCAGTTCTACCAATTGCAGCTTCACCAGTTGATGTAATGAGACAGCAATTGAACGTATGTAGAACAGATTAAACAATAGCAAAACGACCACAATCAAGTATAAGAACAACCATGTTTCCATGGTGACCTTGAGACCTTGCTGCTCTGCAATTGCGGGAGCCGTAACAACCGCTTCTCTTGGTTGTTCAAGGTCAACCTCTTTCAACTTATTTTTTACTTCTTTATCATCTTGCTCCTCTTCCTCCTTGCTGATAGTAATTTGGCACTCTTCGACATTGTTCTTGATGAACTTGGAAAGAATACGCTCCATTAATTGCGCAGCCTCCAATTGACCATTCTTGCATCCATTTTCAACCATACCTTTGATCCAACTGGAACCAGTCCATTCCACCCAAAAGGATACCCGTAACAGACACGTTATTTCGTCATTCCAACGGATTAGATACCTTGTCTTAGTTGAGAAACTACCACCACTGGGCACGTTCGGAGTGCGTATGCTACTGATAACCTCATAGTAAGTATCAGGATCTTTTCTCTTTATTACCTCAGCAACATAACATGTCGTGGACTTGGGCCCCGCAGGAAAGTGCAATGCTTTCTCGTATGAATACTCACGCTTCAAAGTCATGGAAGATCCGTCAATGCTCGTGAAATTTGGAATAGTGGTAATTTGTGAACCTTCTTGACCCCGTAAAAAATCTAGAAGAAATTCGTTTTGCTCTGAGTTGAACATGATCTCAAAAAGTATACCAGGTGCACAATCGAATGGTAACTCCTTGAGAACAAACTCGTTATTGGCCATAGGTTCAGCCGGAAAGCTTGTTGAATGATGATATATTGGACCATCATACTGATACGAGGAATCGGCACGCAGTTTATACGCTTTCTCTTTTTCTTTATCCGGCGAGGAACTCGTACTATTGGGGGTAGTCTCATTTGTAGAGATATTTTCATCGTCATTTTCATTAGTGTCATTATCATTAGCGTCTTTATCATTGTTTTCCTCATCGATGGAGTTTATTGCATCATCAATCTCTTTGCCATTTCCTGACTTTTCTGCTTTAGTATTGATGTTTTCGCTGGCCATGTCCTTCTGCAACAAGGTTCTTGACCACACTTCTTTCATTAATCCAAATGCAGCATCCCTGGATATAAAACCATTAAAGAGAGTTTTGCCCATCTTTGTTTCGATGGATATTGCGCTGGGGAACAACCCAGCAGCAGAAGTTTTTTCCATAAACGTGACATCTTCGAACGCAATCAGTACTTTAGCAATCCAACCAAGAACATTGGAGTTGAAGCAGAGATGCGTTTCTGTTATGTATAGTTTCCCCTGGTAAAGCAGCTCTCTATTCAGCCCACAATTAAAATCATCCAGTAGTCTGTCATCTTTAGGAACGGACTTGAATGTCTCATGAAAGTCTTTATTTCTTTGCTCAGACGCATAGTGATAAGGTGTGTCCATGTAACGTTCTTCCACGAATCGTCTATGATCGTAATTGTCTTCTTTCATTTGGGAAGGAGTGAGTCTTGTCTTGACCTCATCAGGCTTTTCCACCTGTTGCAAGGGAGAGCCTATTTCAGCAATTGTGGCATTACTGATACGGCGGCTTGATCTTCTTTTGGACCCCATGGAAGGCTCCCTTCTATGTGATATAATGCTTGGTTGCGAAACTGGCGAAGTTGGCGTAGTTGATCTAGAAACTGGGGATGGCACGTTTGACTTAAACGAAGAGATCATTCCACTGAAGAACGAGGACGTCGAAGAAGTCCTTGATTGATCGTGCTTGATCTCTGTAGGGTGTTCATCGGCGGCACTTTGGTTTGTAATCACTACTAAATTCTTGCGTACGTCGTTGGTCTCTGTATTTAGGGGCACTTCTTGCAGTGACTCAGCTTCAGTATCGCCGGCATTGTCATTGTTACTTGCATGCTCAAAGGGGGGACCCAATTGTTTCACAGAATCAGTACTGTCCTCATTATCTGATACGGGTTCCCAGTTATCTACATCCGACATCACCACTAATCTTTTTGTGTAGTTGCCTTCTTCACCCTTTTCTCAGATAGCGAAATGGTTGAGTGTTTTAATATAATTGTCAAGATGCTTTATGAAAAAGGGTGGGAGAAACAAGTCCCCCTGCTCAGCGATACGCGATCTCTCTGATCTCAGACATAAAGCAAACATTCTATCATGAGTGACATTGAGGATGACGGTAATTGGTAATATCTGACCTTCTGACCTCCACTCAACACAATGCAGAAAGCTATCAAATGTTTTGAACCAAACATGAAAGAGATTCAGAAAGTTGCCAAGCCAACGTGATGTCACAGGTCAAAGTTTAAGTGAAGGCTATTGGAATCTGCGGATCAGACATTCACTACTACACGGATGGCCAGGTCAGCGTAAAGTAACCTGGGAAGCCCATGACTTTGGGCCACGAATCCAACGGTGCTGTTCTTGAAATTGAAGTATCTCAAACTACTGTAAAGCGGGTGATGCAGTAAGCATATAGCCCTCATACCCAAATAGGTTTACCAAAGAGTTTCTGTGAGGCCATTATAGTTTGCAGCTCAACATACCATTTGCTGCATCACTGACCGTGACGGCACCCTTTGTCAAGAGTTCGTGGTTAACGTCGACTGCGTTTACTGATTACCGTTACAGTGAATTTCTAGCAAGAGTCCTCTGTAGATGCCACTATTTGTCGCTCTCCATGTAGTAAGGCCGTCCTAGCTGAAGTGTGGGGAGTAAGCTGTAGTTATAGGTGCTGGAACAATTGATCTGCTGGCGGGTGCGGTACTCAGAGGGTTTGGTGTTCATGAGTACACATGATTCCAAGAAAGAGCAAAATGGACAGTTTATAAACGCTATGAAGAACTGCTATAATCAGAAAAAAAGGAAGCCTGATGGATTCGAGTCCTCAGGTACTCAAAAGAGCGTTGAGAATATGCTAAAATGTGTCAAGAACGGTGGAACAGTTAAGTAGGTTGATATCCACCCCTCGAATGAAAATGTGGGGACCCTCCCAACGAGATTCCTTCAGAGAGATTACATATAAAGTGAAATTCAAGTATGACGATGGTGACTACTCCTTGGCCATTGATTTGATGTCTAGGGATTGTATTAATGTCTATGAGTTGATTACCGATAGGCTACTGGTTGATTTCCTTTCAAAAAAGCTGCTCAAGCTAAGATAGGTAAGGTGTTTATAGAATTTATCGAACTGTATCTAAATATTTTTAATATTCTTGTTTTATTACTTTGTGGCTTTTGTATTCAGTCTGCACCCTGTTTCGCCATCGATTCTTATAATACATACATTTTTATATAAGATCACAGAAAATACGAAGACGTAAAAAAAGAGTTCCGAATGAAAGAAGAAAGAATCAAGCACAGGAAGACAAGAAACGATGTTGTTCTACTCGTTCGTGTGGTCTGTACTGGCCGCTAGTGTTGCTTTGGCAAAGACACATAAGTTAAACTATACCGCTTCTTGGGTAACTGCCAATCCTGATGGATTGCATGAAAAAAGGATGATTGGTTTTAATGGCGAATGGCCACTTCCAGATATCCATGTTGAAAAAGGAGATCGTGTTGAGCTTTATTTGACTAACGGCTTTCAAGACAATACTGCTACTTCTCTACATTTCCATGGTCTTTTCCAGAATACGAGTTTGGGGAACCAGCTTCAAATGGATGGTCCTTCTATGGTGACACAATGTCCCATCGTTCCGGGACAAACATACCTGTACAACTTCACTGTCCCAGAGCAGGTAGGAACGTTCTGGTACCATGCACACATGGGTGCCCAGTACGGTGACGGTATGAGGGGTGCATTTATCATCCACGATCCGGAGGAGCCCTTCGAATATGATCATGAACGAGTCATCACTCTATCGGACCATTATCACGAAAATTATAAAACGGTTACCAAAGAGTTTCTGTCAAGATATAATCCAACCGGTGCTGAACCTATTCCTCAAAATATTCTTTTTAATAATACGATGAATGTAACTTTAGATTTTACACCCGGTGAAACGTATCTCTTCAGGTTCTTGAACGTTGGGCTGTTTGTATCCCAGTATATCATTCTTGAGGATCATGAAATGAGTATAGTAGAGGTGGACGGTGTTTACGTAAAGCCAAACTTTACTGATTCGATATATCTTTCTGCGGGGCAAAGAATGAGTGTGTTGATTAAAGCTAAAGATAAAATGCCTACAAGAAACTACGCTATGATGCAAATAATGGATGAGACGATGCTTGATGTTGTCCCACCTGAGTTACAACTCAACCAAACTATCCAAATGAGGTATGGCCACTCGTTGCCGGAGGCACGCGCATTGAACATTGAAGATTGTGACTTGGACCGCGCCACGAATGACTTTTACCTAGAACCTCTGATTGAGAGAGACCTACTTGCTCACTATGACCACCAAATTGTCATGGATGTAAGAATGGTCAACTTGGGTGATGGTGTGAAGTATGCATTTTTCAATAATATCACTTACGTCACACCAAAGGTGCCTACTTTGACAACGTTGCTTACCTCAGGAAAGCTTGCGTCAGATCCTAGAATTTATGGTGATAATATCAATGCGCAGTTATTGAAACATAATGATATCATAGAGGTTGTTCTAAACAATTATGATTCTGGCAGACATCCATTCCATTTGCACGGTCATAATTTCCAAATAGTCCAAAAGTCGCCAGGGTTCCATGTTGATGAAGCTTATGACGAATCTGAGCAAGATGAAATGACCGTCCCTTATAACGAATCTGCGCCATTACAACCGTTCCCTGAGAGGCCGATGGTGAGAGATACAGTGGTTCTTGAACCTAGTGGACATGTTGTCCTGAGATTTAGAGCTGACAACCCTGGTGTCTGGTATTTCCATTGTCATGTAGATTGGCACTTACAACAAGGTTTGGCTTCGGTCTTTATTGAGGCACCCGTTTTACTTCAGGAAAGGGAAAAGCTTAATGAGAACTATCTGGATATATGCAAAGCCGCTGATATTCCGGTAGTTGGTAATGCTGCAGGTCATTCGAATGATTGGTTTGACTTAAAAGGATTACCAAGACAACCTGAGCCACTACCAAAGGGATTTACTACTGAAGGATATTTGGCATTGATTATTTCAACCATTATCGGTGTCTGGGGCCTATATTCCATTGCTCAGTATGGTATTGGCGAGGTTATCCCTAACGATGAGAAGGTGTACCACACGTTAAGGGAAATCTTGGCTGAAAATGAAATAGAGGTTTCTCGCGGCTAATTAAACAAGAAAATATAAAAGAAAAATGAAAGAAGTTTATATTCATATTGATGATTTGCAATCCTAAAAAAAATGTAGCACTGTAAATACTGCTTACTATTGAGTATTTTCATTTTGTTCATTCCATTCCCTATATAATATTCATACGTAATCAAATCTATTGCTTTTTTTTTCTCTTTTATTTCGTTGTTTTAGCTCTGACGTTGTGACGCTCAGCCAAGAACGTCACAAAAAAAGGATGAAAATCAAAAAACAAAATATTCAATAAGTGTAATATGAGAAGAGAAAAAAGAAAGAACAAGTACAGTTTCTAACATTATACTTTAAAAATTATTAAGCACAATGACAGCAATGAAAGCTATTGTCTGGAGACTTCCCAAGATGCCGAAAATCAAAATTACAAAAACTTATGAAGTTACGAAAATTACGGCGATATTGACACTAGTAGGATTTATAATGGGCCTTGAGGTGCCGTCATTGGCAACTTTTCTCACAAACAAAACGTTTAATGAGTACTTCAAGTATCCAACTCCTTTACAACAAGGTTTACTCATGGGGTCCACCCCCCTGGGTGGTATCATGGGATGTTTTATTTGCTGCATAATGAATGATAGATTCAGTAGAATATATCAATTTCAATCGGGAATAATAATATGGAATATTGTTACGTTATTGAACTTTTGTATTTGGGATATATTAGGTTTACTAATTTGCCGGATGATCAAGGGTATGATCCTTGGGAACTTTTCAATTTTAGTAGCATCCTACGCAAATGAAGTTATCCCCCGCGGCAAGCGTGGAAGTACGATGAGCTATATTCAATTGTGTTTAACCATTGGAATTCTTGTTATGCATTATTTGTGCATTGCATTAAGTCTATGGGATTCTCATTTTGCGTTCCGTATAGCGTGGTGCATAGGAATCATTCCTGGATTACTGTTCTGGATGGCTAGCTACGCTCTACCTGAATCTTATCACTGGCTAGTACTACATGGGAAGATGAGTGAAGCTCAGGAAATTCAGCACAATTTAGCCAAAAAGTTTAATGAAAGCCAGCCAAGGGATGCAGTCCCTGAGATGAGTAAGATCGAATTAGCAGGAGATTTTTGGATTGGAGTTAATGATTTGGACTTCTCCAAAAAATTACCTCGGGGTTCGTTTAAGCCTTTGATTCTTGGAATGACTTTACAGTTATTGGTTCAATTTAGCGGTATAAACATTATCCTTGGTTATATTACATACATTTGCGAGATTGTAGGGCTTGAAGGCAATGTAAAACTATTCACCAGTTCCATTCCATATTTCATCAACATGGTTTTGAGCTTGTTACCGATTACATTCATTGATTACACTAGCAGAAAGCTAATTACCTTGTTGGGTGGCTTTCCCATTAGTGGGTTGCTCATTACAATCGGCGCATTATTTGTGAAGTATGGTCAAGACACCAAGCCCATCGACGGCAATAGGAGTTTAGTTTGGTCAATTGGAGAAAACCCGTTTGTGGGAGGATGGATTCTAACTTTATGCTTTCTAATTGTTGGAATATTTGCCATGAGCCTTTCCAGTATACCTTGGGTTTACACGAATGAAATGTTGCCCTCACGAGTGAAAGTTAAGGGATTTGCCATTTGCGTAACGTTTGGATGGTTGGGCAATTTTATTTTAACGTTTCTATGCCCTGTGATGATTGAAAGATTAAAAGGCACAACATTTATAATATTTGGATCTTTGACATTCTTGATATCACTTTCAGTTTTGATTTGGTTCCCAGAAACAAAGGGTATGAGCATAGAAGATATTGATAAATTCTTCGAATTTGAGAGTAAAGAGGGCACCAATTTACATGGGGAAAAGGGTATCAAAACGCCGGACTCAAATTCTAATGGCGGTTCTACAAGATCCTCCCAAGAAGGGCAATTGCATAAACCTATAAAACTGAAAAGCGATGAAGAGATGATCATATGATACACGGTCCAATGGATAAACATTTTTTATCAACACTATGATATATAAATATAATAGTTTTTCGTATATATATTCCTTTTTTTGGTCAATTTTTGAAATTTTCGTAGAAAAGGGAGAGACAAAACACATTATATCAATGAAAACGTACAAAAAGTAGATAAAGTCAGTGCTTAAACACGTCTTTTCCTTAAAAATACTTTATTATTTTTATTTTATTGAGAGGGTGGTTTAAAAATAGAAATAGAGAGAGAGGTACATACATAAACATACGCGCACAAAAGCAGAGATTAGAAACACTTGTGGTGAACGATAGATGGACCACTTTCGTCGTATTCTTGTTTTGAGATCCACATTTGTTGGAAGGTAGTCAAAGAAGCCAAGATAGAACCACCAATCCAGACGGAGTACTTTCTTTCTGGAGGAGCAATGATCTTGACCTTCATGGAAGATGGAGCCAAAGCGGTGATTTCCTTTTGCATTCTTTCGGCAATACCTGGGAACATGGTGGTACCACCGGACATAACGATGTTACCGTATAATTCCTTACGGACATCGACATCACACTTCATGATGGAGTTGTAAGTAGTTTGGTCAATACCGGCAGATTCCAAACCCAAAACAGAAGGATGGAACAAAGCTTCTGGGGCTCTGAATCTTTCGTTACCAATAGTGATGACTTGACCATCTGGAAGTTCGTAGGATTTTTCAATTGAAGAAGATTGAGCAGCGGTTTGCATTTCTTGTTCGAAGTCCAAGGCGACGTAACATAGTTTTTCCTTGATGTCACGGACAATTTCTCTTTCAGCAGTGGTGGAGAAAGAGTAACCACGTTCACTCAAGATCTTCATCAAGTAGTCAGTCAAATCTCTACCGGCCAAATCGATTCTCAAAATGGCGTGAGGTAGAGAGAAACCAGCGTAAATTGGAACGACGTGAGTAACACCATCACCGGAATCCAAAACAATACCAGTAGTTCTACCGGAAGAGTACAAGGACAAAACGGCTTGGATGGAAACGTAGAAGGCTGGAACGTTGAAAGTTTCAAACATAATTTGAGTCATCTTTTCTCTGTTTGATTTAGGGTTCATTGGAGCTTCAGTCAAAAGAACAGGGTGTTCTTCTGGGGCAACTCTCAATTCGTTGTAGAAGGTATGATGCCAGATCTTTTCCATATCGTCCCAGTTGGTGACAATACCGTGTTCAATTGGGTAACGTAAAGTCAAGATACCTCTCTTGGATTGAGCTTCATCACCAACGTAGGAGTCTTTTTGACCCATACCGACCATGATACCTTGGTGTCTTGGTCTACCGACGATAGATGGGAAGACAGCACGAGGAGCGTCGTCACCGGCAAAACCGGCTTTACACATACCAGAACCGTTATCAATAACCAAAGCAGCAACCTCTAAACATATAATATAGCAACAAAAAGAATGAAGCAATCGATGTTAGTACATGAGACTTAGTAACAGTAGCAAATAAAAGAAGAATATCACTATCACTTATCACGAAAATATTTCAGTTTTTTTTTTTTTTCCAAATTTCAAGCCCCTATTTATTCCAATAATATCGTGGTTATTACAGATCAGTCAATATAGGAGGTTATGGGAGAGTGAAAAATAGTAAAAAAAGGTAAAAGAGAAATCTCTCGAGCAATTGGGACCGTGCAATTCTTCTTACAGTTAAATGGGATGGTGCAAGCGCTAGAACATACCAGAATCCATTGTTAATTCAGTAAATTTTCGATCTTGGGAAGAAAAAAGCAGTAAGCGTGAAAAATCTAAAAGCTGATGTAGTAGAAGATCCTATTCTTTAACAAAGATTGACCTTTTCTTTTTCTTCTTGGTTTGAGTAGAAAGGGGAAGGAAGAATACAAGAGAGAGGAAAAAAAGGAAGATAAAAAGAGAGCGTGATATAAATGAATATATATTAAACAAGAGAGATTGGGAAGGAAAGGATCAAACAAACCCAAAAATATTTCAAAAAGGAGAGAGAGAGGCGAGTTTGGTTTCAAAACGGTTTATTTATTTATGCAAGAGGACGTGGAAGAAAAAGAAGAAGGAAGAAAAAAATTTGAAAGAAAAAAACGCGTGGCGGGTAAAGAAGAAAATGGAAAATAGAGGCCGGGTGACAGAGAAATATTGAGGGTTAATTGGAAAATATGTTAGGGTGAGGCATATGTTTTTAAGGGTTTTGAGGATCCGATAAGGAAGAATGTAGGTTAAATGTTGTGCATTAATTGCTGTGGCAGCTTACCCGCTTCCCCACACATTTTGGTAGTATCTGTCCTCTTGTTATTGTTACTGTAATTGTGTATATATGTTCTCGCGTGTGTCTTATTTACTTATTTAGTTATTATATTATATGGGTCTGCAAGGTAGAGGCGCGCTTGTTCAACAGCAGCCCCCACCGGTGTTGGTTAAACTCTGTCCCTTCAGGTTGACGTTCCCTTTGTCTTCCTTCTTCTGAGTGGTTTCGTTCAGGTTTTGTTGGGACATACTTTCCTTGATTTGTCTAGCCATGGTTAAAAACGCATCCTCGACGTTGGTGGAGTCCAAAGCACTAGTCTCTAAGAACGGCATCTTATTCGCGTCCGCAAATTCCTTTGCCACGTCATATTCCACGACACGCTTGTCCTTTAAATCACACTTGTTACCTACCAATAGCTTCAACACTGTTGAGGTTGCATACCGATCAATCTCTTGCAGCCACATCTTCACGCCGTTGAAGGATTCTTGGTCAGTGACATCATACACGATAATGATCCCATGCGAACCACGGTAGTAAGATGAAGTGATAGTACGGAAACGTTCTTGACCTGCAGTGTCCCAAATCTGTAGCTTTACAGTCTTGCCGTCCAGTTCTACAGTCTTAATCTTGAAGTCCACTCCAATTGTGGAGATGTAGTCGTTGGTATATGTGTCGTCCGAAAACCTCAAAAGTAAACAGGACTTCCCGACACCGGAATTCCCGATCAACAGCAGTTTGAACAGGTAATCGTACTCGCTATTCATATTAGTGCTTTTCTTGTTTTATTTATTTCAACCTGGGCCTAACAGTAAAGATATCCTCCTCAAAACTGGTGCACTTAATCGCTGAATTTGTTCTGGCTTCTCTTCTTTTTCTTTATTCCCCCCATGGGCCAAAAAAAATAGTACTATCAGGAATTTGGCGCCGGGTCACGATATACGTGTACAGTGACCTAGGCGACGCCACAAGGAAAAAGGAAAAAAACAGAAAAAACAACAAAAACTAAAACAAACACGAAAACTTTAATAGATCTAAGTGAAGTAGTGGTGAGGCAATTGGAGTGACATAGCAGCTACTACAACTACAAAAGCAAAATCTCCACAAAGTAATATAATGAGAGAAATCATTCATATCTCGACAGGTCAGTGTGGTAACCAAATTGGTGCTGCATTCTGGGAAACTATCTGTGGTGAGCACGGTTTGGATTTCAATGGGACATATCACGGCCATGACGATATCCAGAAGGAGAGACTGAACGTGTACTTCAACGAGGCATCTTCTGGGAAGTGGGTTCCAAGATCTATTAACGTCGATCTAGAACCTGGGACGATTGACGCAGTACGCAATTCTGCCATCGGGAATTTGTTTAGACCTGACAATTATATCTTTGGGCAAAGTTCTGCGGGCAACGTGTGGGCCAAGGGTCACTACACAGAAGGTGCTGAGCTTGTAGACAGCGTCATGGATGTTATTAGACGAGAGGCCGAAGGATGCGACTCCCTTCAAGGTTTCCAGATCACACATTCTCTTGGTGGTGGTACCGGTTCCGGTATGGGTACGCTTTTGATCTCGAAGATTAGGGAAGAGTTTCCTGATCGTATGATGGCCACCTTCTCCGTCTTGCCCTCTCCGAAGACTTCTGACACCGTTGTCGAACCATACAATGCCACGTTGTCTGTGCACCAATTGGTAGAACACTCTGATGAAACATTCTGTATCGATAACGAAGCACTTTATGACATCTGTCAAAGGACCTTAAAGTTGAATCAACCTTCTTATGGAGATTTGAACAACTTGGTCTCGAGCGTCATGTCTGGTGTGACAACTTCATTGCGTTATCCCGGCCAATTGAACTCTGATTTGAGAAAGTTGGCTGTTAATCTTGTCCCATTCCCACGTTTACATTTCTTCATGGTCGGCTACGCTCCATTGACGGCAATTGGCTCTCAATCATTTAGATCTTTGACTGTCCCTGAATTAACACAGCAAATGTTTGATGCCAAGAACATGATGGCTGCTGCCGATCCAAGAAACGGTAGATACCTTACCGTTGCAGCCTTCTTTAGAGGTAAAGTTTCCGTTAAGGAGGTGGAAGATGAAATGCATAAAGTGCAATCTAAAAACTCAGACTATTTCGTGGAATGGATCCCCAACAATGTGCAAACTGCTGTGTGTTCTGTCGCTCCTCAAGGTTTGGACATGGCTGCTACTTTCATTGCTAACTCCACATCTATTCAAGAGCTATTCAAGAGAGTTGGTGACCAATTTTCCGCTATGTTCAAAAGAAAAGCTTTCTTGCACTGGTATACTAGTGAAGGTATGGACGAATTGGAATTCTCTGAGGCTGAATCTAATATGAATGATCTGGTTAGCGAATACCAACAATACCAAGAGGCTACTGTAGAAGATGATGAAGAAGTCGACGAAAATGGCGATTTTGGTGCTCCACAAAACCAAGATGAACCAATCACTGAGAATTTTGAATAATTAAGTTGCTT
This sequence comes from Saccharomyces cerevisiae S288C, assembly GCF_000146045.2. Classification (NCBI taxonomy): domain Eukaryota; kingdom Fungi; phylum Ascomycota; class Saccharomycetes; order Saccharomycetales; family Saccharomycetaceae; genus Saccharomyces; species Saccharomyces cerevisiae. The sequence goes on from NC_001138.5 coordinate 57,721, forward strand.
TCCTTTCTTTTTCTTACCTTTCTTCTTCTCTAGGATTGAAGCACTTGGAGCAAAATAAACAAAAATCAAAAAAACTAATTAAATATCTTTAAAATATTACCGTACGAAAAAATTTATACCATTCCCTACTGAAGTATGTAATTCAAAATATATATATGTATATGTATATGTACATATATATGTATATACTATCTTAACAACCTTTAACCTTCCGAGCTATTGATTTTTGATCCTCACTTCAGCGGCTAAAAAAAAAAAAAACACCCCGAGTATTAGTGAATATAGATATATATATATATATATATATATATAAGGAGGCCGATAAAAAAGAACTTGCAATATTACGCAGATCAGGGATTTACTAAAAGAAAAGTAATAAAGGACTGCTGCTTCCAAAGAAAGAAGATTACAACATGTTGATGATTGTGGAAGCGGTGCTTATGGTATTCTACCTGTTTCCCCAGAATTTTGTTGAGAACTAATCATGAACAAAAAACTGTGTTTTATATTGTGATTTCCATAATTCCATTACAATTTTGTACCAAGCATAGGTCTGATTATCAACAATACGCTGCTTCAGTCCTTTTATTTAGCAGTACGTTGCTTGTTATTCCTTCATCATCTAGCCGCCATAGTTGGAACCCCGCGTGAAAAATGATATACATTTCGTATTCAGTGATCTGGGGTTGCATGAATAAAAATTCTGGGTAAATTGTGGGTGGGTACACTTTGGCAAAGGCTAACCCCGAATTTTTCATTATTTCGGTTTTTTTTCTTTTTAATTTCAAGAAAATGGAAAACTTTAAGAATAACGACGTTGATTTTAGCCTCTCCGTGAAGATATTGGTAAAAAGATAGGTGTCGTCGATTATAGCCACCAGCTTTTACAAAAGATACCACCAGCTTGTGAATAGTTTTTAAGAAAGTCGCTTTAAAAGGACTACCTACCCCAGATCAGAAACAAAAGCAGATCTCCTGTTCATATACCATTTGTATTCTGCTTCTTTACATTTTATACATTCCTTGGATCAGTTCCTCCCCCTCTTTGATATTCACTCAATATGCTGAGACCGGCCTATAAATCGCTCGTGAAAACATCCCTGTTACAAAGACGGTTAATATCTTCAAAGGGATCTAAGCTGTTTAAACCATCTCCGGACTCAACAAGTACAATATTAATATCTGAAGACCCCCTTGTAACAGGCTCGTCCCCAACCTCATCTACAACATCAGGTATAATAAGTTCAAATGATTTCCCTTTGTTCAACAAAAATAGGAAAGACGCCAAGAGCAGCATATCCTACCAATGGAAAAATCCTTCAGAATTAGAGTTTGACCCTTTCAATAAATCGCATGCCTCAGCAGTAACCTCGATGACAAGAACTAGAGACGTTATGCAATTATGGTCTCTGTTAGAAGCATGCTTGCAATCGAATCTAATGAAAAGAGCGTTCTCTATATTGGAGTCACTGTACCTGGTACCTGAACATAAGCAGCGATTTATCGAGGATTATAACATGTACTTGAATTCATTTTCCAAAAATGACCCTAATTTCCCTATTTTAAAAATGAACGAAAAATTAACAAATGATTTGGAGACAAGTTTTAAAGACGTTAATTATAATGACAAAACTTTGGCAATAATGATTCATCACGCTTTGAACTTCCATTCAACGACAAGCTCGATGCTTTTGAAGCCTATAATCTCTGCCTACTTGAAAATGAGCGTGAATGGTATTAGGGAAATTTTCTCCTGCCTAGATATTTTGACCATTTCAGATCTGAATATTTTAATGAATGACTTAAAGGTTATAACACCATCGCAACTGCCAAATTCTGTAAGACCAATATTAGAATCACTTACGCTATCTCCTACACCTGTAAATAATATTGAAAATGAGGAGGGTTTGAACAAAGTGGAAGCTGAGAACGATTCAAAATTGCATAAAGCATCAAATGCAAGCTCTGATTCTATAAAAAAACCTTCCTTGGATCCTCTTCGGGAAGTTTCATTCCACGGTTCAACAGAAGTCTTGTCAAAAGACGCTGAAAAGCTTATAGCTGTAGACACTATTGGAATGAGAGTAATCCGGCATACTTTGCTGGGATTATCATTAACGCCGGAACAGAAAGAGCAAATTTCTAAATTCAAATTTGATGCCAATGATAATGTTTTGAAAATGAAACCTACGAAAAACGACGATAATAATAATTCTATAAATTTTTTTGAAATTTACAATTCACTGCCAACATTAGAGGAAAAGAAGGCATTCGAAAGCGCATTAAATATATTTAACCAAGATAGACAAAAGGTACTTGAAAACCGTGCAACGGAAGCCGCAAGAGAGCGTTGGAAGCACGATTTTGAAGAGGCAAAAGCTAGAGGTGACATTTCAATTGAAAAGAATTTAAACGTTAAGTTGTGGAAATGGTATAATGAAATGTTACCTCTAGTGAAGGAAGAAATTAATCATTGTAGGTCATTATTGTCAGAAAAGCTATCAGATAAGAAAGGCTTGAATAAAGTTGACACGAACCGTCTTGGATATGGACCATACTTAACCTTGATTGACCCTGGTAAAATGTGTGTCATCACCATTTTGGAACTATTAAAGTTAAATTCTACGGGTGGTGTTATTGAAGGTATGAGGACCGCAAGAGCGGTTATATCAGTGGGTAAAGCTATTGAAATGGAATTTAGATCCGAGCAGGTTTTGAAAAGCGAATCTCAAGCGTTCAGAGATGTTAACAAGAAATCACCAGAATTCAAAAAACTGGTACAAAATGCTAAATCTGTATTCAGATCATCTCAAATTGAGCAGTCGAAAATTTTGTGGCCTCAGAGTATTAGGGCCAGAATCGGTTCGGTATTAATCTCAATGTTGATTCAAGTCGCTAAGGTATCTGTGCAAGGTGTTGACCCTGTGACAAAAGCTAAGGTTCACGGTGAAGCTCCAGCTTTTGCGCATGGTTATCAGTACCACAATGGTTCCAAATTGGGTGTCTTGAAGATTCACAAGACTTTGATTCGTCAATTGAACGGTGAAAGATTGATTGCCTCTGTCCAACCACAATTATTACCAATGTTGGTGGAACCCAAACCCTGGGTTAATTGGAGATCAGGTGGATATCATTATACACAATCTACCCTTTTAAGAACAAAAGACTCACCCGAACAAGTAGCATATTTGAAAGCTGCTTCCGATAATGGTGATATAGACCGCGTTTATGATGGTTTGAATGTTCTGGGTAGAACACCGTGGACTGTCAACAGAAAAGTTTTTGATGTGGTTTCACAAGTTTGGAATAAAGGTGAAGGTTTCCTAGATATTCCAGGTGCACAAGACGAAATGGTTTTACCACCAGCTCCTCCGAAGAACTCCGACCCTTCCATTTTGAGAGCCTGGAAACTTCAAGTCAAAACAATTGCTAATAAATTCTCTTCAGATAGATCAAATAGATGTGATACGAACTACAAATTGGAAATTGCAAGAGCATTTTTGGGTGAAAAGCTGTACTTTCCACATAATTTGGACTTTAGGGGACGTGCTTATCCTTTGTCTCCACATTTCAATCATCTTGGTAATGATATGAGTCGTGGCCTTTTGATTTTTTGGCACGGTAAAAAATTAGGACCTTCTGGTCTCAAGTGGTTAAAGATTCATTTGTCAAATCTGTTCGGATTTGATAAGTTACCCCTAAAGGATCGTGTTGCATTTACTGAGTCTCATTTGCAGGACATCAAGGATTCTGCGGAAAATCCCTTAACGGGAGATCGTTGGTGGACTACTGCTGATAAGCCATGGCAAGCATTGGCCACATGCTTTGAATTGAATGAAGTTATGAAAATGGATAATCCAGAGGAGTTTATCTCTCATCAACCGGTTCACCAAGACGGTACTTGCAATGGTTTGCAACATTATGCTGCCTTGGGTGGTGACGTTGAAGGGGCTACTCAAGTGAATCTGGTTCCAAGCGATAAACCACAAGATGTTTATGCTCATGTTGCAAGGTTGGTGCAAAAAAGATTAGAAATTGCAGCAGAAAAAGGAGACGAAAACGCCAAAATTTTGAAGGATAAGATTACCAGAAAGGTTGTCAAGCAAACCGTCATGACAAACGTTTATGGTGTTACCTACGTCGGGGCTACTTTTCAAATTGCTAAACAATTAAGCCCAATATTTGATGATCGTAAAGAAAGCTTAGACTTTTCTAAATACCTAACCAAACATGTTTTTAGTGCTATCCGCGAGTTATTTCATAGTGCGCATTTAATTCAGGATTGGTTAGGTGAAAGTGCGAAAAGAATTTCCAAATCTATCAGGTTGGATGTTGATGAAAAATCGTTCAAGAACGGTAATAAACCCGACTTTATGTCATCCGTCATATGGACGACACCACTAGGACTACCAATTGTTCAGCCATATCGTGAAGAAAGCAAAAAGCAAGTTGAGACCAATTTGCAAACTGTCTTTATTAGCGATCCTTTCGCTGTCAACCCTGTTAATGCAAGAAGGCAAAAGGCAGGTCTTCCACCGAACTTCATCCATTCGCTGGATGCTTCACATATGTTGCTAAGTGCAGCAGAATGTGGAAAGCAAGGATTAGATTTCGCATCAGTTCATGATTCTTACTGGACGCATGCATCTGATATAGACACTATGAATGTGGTGTTAAGGGAACAGTTTATCAAACTCCATGAGGTAGATCTGGTTTTAAGATTGAAGGAGGAGTTTGACCAAAGGTATAAGAATTACGTCAAGATTGGAAAGTTGAAGAGATCTACGGATTTGGCTCAAAAGATTATTAGAATCCGTAAAGATTTATCCAGAAAATTAGGAAGAAGTACTACATTAGCAGATGAAATTTATTTTGAGAAAAAAAGGCAAGAATTATTAAACAGCCCTCTAATAGAAGATAGAAATGTTGGTGAAAAGATGGTTACAACTGTATCATTATTTGAAGACATCACTGACTTGGACGCACTTGAACTAGAAAACGGTGGAGATGAAAATAGCGGTATGAGTGTTCTTTTACCGTTGAGATTACCTGAAATCCCACCTAAAGGTGATTTTGATGTTACAGTATTGAGAAACAGTCAATATTTTTTCTCGTGAGCCGTGAACTACAAACTAAAATTTATTTGTGTTATTTTTATTTAACTTGTACATATATATATATATACATACTTAGCGTTTATCGTTTGCATTATTTTTCATTCTTTTTAATTGTTTATATTAAGTGTCTAAAATAGGAGTGACCCATGGTAACTAATAATAATAATTGTGTTCACCTCTAATTATAAATAATTTTGCCCTGTTTTTCAAAGCTTTCAATTAACGGTAGCAGCGGAGCCATTTCCTTTCTGTCAATGATCTTAAACTCCTTTGCAAAACTAATGAAATGAGAGAAAAATGAATTCCAATGAGCTTCTAATGACAAGTGCACAATTTTGTCAAAGTGGTGGTGATAAATATGTGCGAATATCCTGAACATCTGTACCATGATTCTCTGCACATCTCTCGAAAATTGCTGCGGGAATGGTAGCCCATTTTTGGTCGGAAACAAGTTTTTATCGTTCACTTTGTTATTTATCCACGTGAGGGCCAAATCTATGTACTGACTAGCTGGCAGTGAAACCTGTCTATTGTTTGCGTCCAGCCATAAATAATCCGTGTGAGGGCCAGCGTTCATTGTTGGATACGCGTCAGGCGTTACGTACTCCGCTACTACTCCGTAAAATTGGTTCAAGTTTGTGAAGAATTCGAAAACGTTCAACGCTATCCACTCTCCCAGGTCCACATATTTGGGCAATTGTACTATTGTTTTAAATGAACCTTTCACTAAAGCAGTTCTTACGAACGGTTCGCTGAGAAACATTATCTGTTGTGATTCTGATCTCTCACTAGCTTCTTGCTGTTGAGACTGTGGTGTGGTAGATGTCAATTGCTGTGATTGCGGCGTAGACTTTTGTGCGGGGAAACTTGTTTGAGAATGCCTCTTAGGCGAATGATGTTTATTTCTTAACGATAATCTGGAATTGCTGCTGTGGGGGCTTGAATAAATGGTGTTCATTGCTGGCGGCTGAGCAACATTAAGGGGCTGGTTTTTATTTTTCTTTGAGTTTCTTCCGAATGCTCTGTTTTGCAAAGTATACACGTAGGATCAAATGATTTGATTAGGTGTGTTGGCTAGTTAGTAAAATGATAACGCAGGTCCAGAAGAAAATAAAACGACAACAGTGTGAACATACTTGAAGTTGAAGAAGGACATGATGTGCTGATAAATGCTTGGTTGGCTTGCGGAATTGGGGTAGTTGCTTTTCTTAAAGTTTTTTGATGATCTTCGTGTTTCAAAAGCTAAAGCATTTCTTTTTCTTTTCTATTTTTCACTAATTTTCGTGAAGTGACATATTGCAAAAATAAAATATGTAAATCAAAAGAGGGACAAAAGGATATATTAAGGGTGGTGAATTATGATATGAATAGCATTTTATAAATTAATATACATGTGAGTGTCTATTTATTCGTCATCCTCTTCTTCGTCAGCATCTTCAGGGGTGACTTGATAGAAAACCAATTTGTATTGGTTTTGCCTTATAGAGACGAATCTGATCCAGTCTCTTAGCTGATTCTTCTTCAAATACTTCTTTGTTAGATATTTCAAGTATTTACCAGAAAATTTGGCACTGGATACTACAGTGACTATAGAACCATCTTCAGTAACCTCAATGGCGTTCCCTAAGTTTCCTACGGCACCATCTACTTTAATATGATCGATTAAGTACTTGGAATATGAAGCCGGATCGAAGACTCCGTTTTCAGTTGGAGAGGAAACGTCAACGGTTAAGGTTTTGATAACTTTTTGCTTTCTGGAAGTCTGTTACAGTTTTATGTTAGTAATCCCAACTGAGATGAAATCATCCTTGTCGTTTGGACGAGGAAAAAATGTCTGGCCTACTGCTATTAACAATCACTTCATATAGCTAGAGAAAGCGCATTGCCTCTGTTAAAGCTATAAGGGGTGAATTTTTAAAATACAGAATAGCTGAATACATAAAAATGTAACTTCGAGATGGAATCCACTAGTTCGCTGTGAAAGCGGGACTGTTCAATGAACTGTAGGAATAGACAAACTTTTTAAAGATTTTATTTTCTTTCATGTTCTCTAATTGTGACATAGGAACGAAAATTAACGTACGTTTGGAGCCATTGTGGTTGATATTTGTGAAACGATATAGGTTTACTGTGCTACGGTGTTTTTATGATCCCAGATGTTCAAAAAAAATCAATAATTATCAATTAATCGTGTACTTTAATAATCCATATATGAATCATTTAGGTAATTAGCTCTTTTTTGCTTGAAAAATTCATCCATTCGGCTCGCGTTGTCTAAAAAAAAAAGTTTGGAAACTTTTTTGTATAATTTATGGGTGTTATCTCTGAATATGTACGGGTGTTGACATGGAGAAAGCAGTCTCGATATTTTGCCGACCTTAATGCTTTAAGAATATGAAAGGAAATGCGGTGCAAATAAACGATCCTATCGTGGTAGTAGGAAAGGGTGTGTACTACTAATAGAGAATTATACCATACGCTAGTTTGTTTCCGAGTTTGAATAGCTTCGTATTTTCCTTACTGGCTGGTACAGTTAGTTTTAGTGATTCTATTAGTGATTGGAAAGCATAGTGGAAGGGTTTCTCGAACGTAATAGAGGCAGAGTTAAAAGAGAAGATTAAACATTACAGTACTAAAAGATGTCCGATTCGGAGGAAGATTTAGGTGTACAGTTGAAAGGCTTGAAGATAGCGAGGCATTTGAAGGAGTCAGGGGAGCATACTGATGAAGAATCCAACTCAAGCCCCGAACATGATTGCGGCTTGAGTAATCAAGATGATTTAACTGTTATGCATACACAGGCTAAAGAAGAAGTTTTTAAACGAAGAGAAGAAGACGGAACACGAACCGAAGATGCTTTACATGAGGGAGAAGCAGGAAAAGAGGGCACAGGTTTTCCCTCATCACAGTCAGTGTGCAGTCCTAATGAAGCAGATAGCGGTATTGATCGGGCCGATAAACCTATTTTGCTGGACCCTTTTAAATCTGTGCACGATACGGATCCTGTTCCAGGTACAAAGTCCAGGAGCAATTCAGACTCCGACTCTGATTCAGATGATGGAGGCTGGCAAGAGATGCCCGCTGTCTCATCGTTCAATATATATAACCACAGAGGCGAACTAGAGTTGACTTCCAAGGTTAGAAACTCAGAACAAGCCTCTGAGACGTCTCCCACAGTTCCTCCAGGAAAAAATTGCAAAAGTGTCAATGATTCTAGATTTGACTATACGAAAATGGCCGCTGAGCAGCAAGCCCAACGATCCTATCGAACAAATAAAAAAACAGATTTCCTTTTTGACCACAAAGTACTGAAAAAGAAAATTAACAGTTCGCAAACTTCCGTAAATTTGACTTCTTCCCCTTCGACTACATCCTTGAACAATGAAAAAAATAATGATGACGATGATGATGATTCTTATGACGAATATGAGGACGACGTGGAACCAGTGAACGACTTGAATCGGGACTCGCAGTTAAACATAACGAAAAATCTGCTATCTGATATGGAGAAGTTTGCCTACGTAGGTGCAATAAACATTTTGGCAAATCAAATGTGCACGAATTTGGCTACGCTGTGTCTTTGTATTGACATTAAATCCCACAAGAAACTAGCACATAGATTACAGTTTACCCAGAAGGATATGGCTGCTTGGAAAACTGTGGTTTTATCACGGCTATATGATCATTTGGGGATATCTCAAGAAGAAATTGTTATGATTGAGAAGCTTTCTCTGCACAAAATCCAATTGGAAGATTTGTGTAAATGTTTGAAAACCACTCAGAGCATTGATAATCCATGGGAGAATGATAGAGACCACGAAGAAGACGGTATAGAGGAAACTACGGAACGAATGAGTCCAAATGAACAAAATGGCTCAGTACAGGCTAGTACTCCCGACCCAGAACAATCCGCAACACCTGAAACACCAAAGGCTAAACAATCACCGTTATCTTCGGACGTTCCAGGAAAAGTACTCGATCCGGAAAATGTCAAAAGCCAAGACAAATTAAATATAGATGTGGCGTGGACCATTATATGTGATCTTTTCCTAATATGCTTGCAATCCTCCACCTATGATTCGAGGTCAAGGACTTTGTTGATAAATTTTGCCAAAGTCTTGAATATGACTAGCTTGGAAATTTGTGAATTTGAAAGACGAGTAACAGATTCCTTAGACATGGAACAATCTACAGAAGATCAAGTATGGGATGAACAAGATCACATGAGAAATAGACGGAGAAGCAAAAGAAGAAAGAAAATGGCATATGTCGCACTTGCCATGGTAGGTGGTTCTTTGGTCCTTGGACTAAGTGGTGGTTTACTAGCCCCCGTCATTGGCGGGGGGATTGCTGCTGGTTTGTCAACAATAGGTATTACTGGTGCTACAAGTTTCTTGACCGGAGTGGGTGGTACCACTGTTGTTGCCGTTTCAAGTACTGCTATTGGTGCCAACATCGGTGCTAGAGGTATGTCAAAAAGGATGGGAAGTGTGAGAACTTTTGAGTTCAGGCCACTGCATAATAATAGAAGGGTTAATCTAATCCTAACAGTGTCAGGCTGGATGGTTGGTAACGAAGATGATGTTAGATTGCCATTTTCTACGGTGGACCCTGTTGAAGGTGACCTGTACTCGTTATATTGGGAGCCCGAAATGCTAAAGTCTATTGGTCAAACGGTCAGTATTGTAGCTACCGAAATTTTTACCACCTCGCTTCAACAAATTTTGGGTGCCACTGTTTTAACAGCCTTGATCAGTTCTATCCAATGGCCGATGGCTTTATCGAAATTGGGTTATATTTTAGATAATCCGTGGAATGTTTCTTTGGACAGAGCTTGGTCTGCAGGCAAAATTCTTGCTGACACCCTAATTGCAAGAAATTTAGGTGCCCGCCCCATTACACTGGTTGGCTTCTCAATAGGTGCGAGGGTCATTTTTTCTTGTTTAATCGAATTGTGCAAGAAAAAGGCTCTAGGTTTGATTGAAAACGTTTATCTATTCGGTACACCAGCTGTCATGAAAAAGGAGCAACTAGTCATGGCAAGATCTGTAGTTAGTGGGAGGTTTGTAAATGGTTATTCGGATAAAGATTGGTTTTTAGCATATTTATTTAGAGCTGCTGCTGGTGGATTTAGTGCTGTTATGGGTATTTCTACGATAGAAAACGTTGAAGGTATCGAGAATATTAATTGCACTGAATTTGTTGATGGTCATTTGAATTATCGTAAAAGCATGCCTAAGTTATTAAAAAGAATTGGTATTGCTGTTTTAAGTGAGGAGTTTGTCGAGATAGAGGAGATGATGAACCCAGAAGAAGTGAAAAGAAAAAGGAAATTAATAAATGATGTCGATGCAGCCCAAAAAAAACTAAGTGAAAGAAAAAAGCATAACAGTTGGGTGCCGAAGTGGTTGAAACCGAAGAAATCCAAATGGAAGGTCATGGTCGAAGAAGCTGTCGAAGAAGGAAGAGATATGCAAGACCTACCAGAAAATGACGTCAATAACAATGAAAACGAAAATCCAGATGAACATGAAGGGATAGCAAGGCAAAAACGCAGAGATGCTGCTCTTGTCGATCATGGGGCATTAATGCATGAGTTACAACTTATAAAACAAGCGATGCACGAAGACGAAATAAAGAATAAAGCATGCCTTCCAGGAGAAGACAAGGAAGTGGAATCATCAAACGACTTCTTGGGGGAGTCGCATTACAAACCACCGTCAACACCAAAAATTAATCCACCACAAAGCCCTAATAACTTCCAATTGTTAAGTGCTGGGAGAACTATTCTTCCAGAGGATGATGATTTCGACCCTCGAGGAAAAAAAAAGGTTGAATTCTCTTTCCCAGATGATATCTAGATGGCTTTTATTCTATTAAAATGATCTATCATAGACACATTCATAGGTTAAATAGGACGTTCTCCAAAATATGTAACAATACTATATAGAATAATATATGTGTTTTATTCTGCTTTTAATATTTCCAGATTTTAAAGTTTTGATACAAAATATGAAATTAGGGACTTCAAAAATTCTAATTTAGCCTCGAAATTGAGAAATGAAATTAGATCATAAATTAACTCTAACAAAGGAGAATATATATACGTACATATATATATATATATATATAAGTTATTGTAATTGAGAAAAAAATAAACATCATATAAAACTTCCGTTTTAATGAACGGGGGAAAATCCATGATTATTCTCAGATTTGCTTTCAAGCAAAGTTTTTATTCAGTTATTTTTTTTAATTATCTTTATCTTAAAATTTATCAGTGCGTTTCATCAGAATCGCTCAATATAGTATGCTCTTCATCTTCTTGAGACTTTTTCAGTGCGTACTTAGCCACCAATTTTTTTAGCTCGTCAAGTTTTACCGGTTTTTCTAAAACATCGTCAAAGACTCTACTGGTTGCCGCCTCCTGAAAATAATTTGTTATGGCCACAATTGGTGTTGTCGAATTAGCACCATTTGTTTGCTTTAGTAGTTGAACAATGTCAATAGCACCAAGTTTTGGAAGCTTCAAGGCTGTCATAATTAAGTCAAAACTTACACCACTAGTGGCTCTACTAACTAGTTCATCACCGGCACCAACACTGACGACGGTACAGCCCAAATTTTCTAAGTCTTTAGTAACCCGATATCTATGAATCGGTATAGGCTCACAAACAAGAACATCCATGTGGTATCCAATCTCAGAAGTGCTCGAGCTCTTTCGGCCACTACGCCTCCTGTTTCTTAAAGAGTTAACTCTTGATATAGCCTGTAGTCGGTCGCTTTCCTCTGCCGAGAGATCACTGGAATTGGTCCGTTGCGAAAAACTCTTTGATAGAACCCTCTGTCTTGAAAAATATGAGCTCACGGTGGTGGTATTAGCAGGTGATAGTGGCGACTTGAATTTAGTCATCGTAGGTGAATCCGAGCTATTTGCTGTTGTTTGTTGGTTATCCCCGATTATACTACCCTTCCTTGATAATGTTGACGAGTCGATACTAATACTTCGTTCAGGAGAATATGATCTTGTGGAGAATGAATCAGACCTCAAAAATGTTTTGGGAAATGTGCCAAATGTTGAAGGAGAACCGGATATGGTAGGCTTATGTATTTTCAACTTGCCACCAGATGTAGTGTTTGAAGCGTTACTCCCTGGAGTTGACACTGATCCGTCTGAGGATGACCCCATTAGTGACGCAGAAGAGGTTCTTCTGTGAACCCCAGGTTGTTCAGAAAAATGTTCACTTTTCAGTCTATTTATAGCATCTTTATTAGCTTTATCAAGAGCCGATAAATTCCTGAAATTAAAAGAACCAAATTCCGTTTGTGAATCATTCAATTTACTTGATCTGCGATCCCTCATATGTGGAGGTATAGCCAGTGACAAATTCTTCAGATTGGGTGAGTTTTTGGCACTTGTAGTAGTTGTACCGGTCCCGTTAGGTGTAATATATCCTGTTTCTTGAGGTACTGACTCTAATACAGAAGCAATACTTAATTTATTAACCGGTGTATGTGCACCAAAGTCATGCACGCTACTGTTGGAATTATTTGAGCTCCTATTAGTGGTGTTACTCATCGATAGTTTACGGGATAAAATATTTTTATGATTCAATGGTGGAGAGAGATTAGCTGCAGATAATTCAGAAACATCGGTGTTAATGCCATGTTTACCAAACAAAATATTGGCATTATCGTTTTCGATATCGTCTCCAAAATCTTGGAGCTCTGCACCCCTTAGGTCAAAATAATCAGTATCTTCTGGATTGTCTATTGTAGGGACAAAAGAAGCTTCCTCATCGTAAACATGATCCCAATCCACATTCTTGAAATAAGGGTGATCTTTAATTTCTTGAATTCCTTTCGCACCCAGTCTTTTCGCAGGATCCACAACCAACAATTTTTCTATCAAATCTTTTGCCTCTGGTGTTAGGAATTCTCGCTCTTCTTCTTCATTTTTAAACTCTGGCCATTGAATGACTCCTGATAGAATTTTCTTAAAAACAGCATCTGGTGTTTCTGCATGGAATGGAGGATACCCTAAAAGTAATTCGAAAAATATACAACCAACTGACCACCAGTCGCATTGCTTGTTATCTTCACCCTTTCCTTCAATAGTTTCTGGAGCGAGATAATCGGGAGTCCCAAAAAATTTCTTATTTTGCTTGCTATCATCAGGATAAAACAAAGCTAAATCCGAAGGTGCTGGCGAAAGGGAAATGTTATTATTCGAGTTAATATTCGTATTGGTAGCTGCGATAGCATCTGAAGATAATAGGTCATTAGAAAAGGATTTATTCTCAGTGAGTGATTTCCTTCTCATAATATTATTAGCGTTCGAATTTGTGGGATTTGCTAAAGGAGGAGTACTAGAACGAGAAATATCAAGGAGGGAAAATGATAATTGAGATTCACTTCTTCTAAGGGACGCTGGGAGATCGATGTTCGAACTTCCGTGTGATCTGTCCTTCCCACGGTAATATGAAGGATAAACAACAGTGTTCGTACTGGGCGTTGGCGTCATTGAGTGGGAATTGGAAGTACTTGAGTATTCTGAGTGTTCGTATTGCTGACCTAGTGATGACTTCTTGCTTCTATTATACTGCTTATGATCTGATGTGAAGCTATCTGGGGTTGATAATTGAGAATGATTACTATTGTTGTTGTTCATGGTAAAATTATTTGCTGGGTTATCGATTGGTAAAGTGGAACTGATACTTAGCGACGACTTATGTGGGACAAACTTGTGACGGCGAATCAGACCAGCTCTTGATAAACCGAAATCTGTTAATTTCACATGACCTGCATTATCAATTAGTAGATTTTCAGGCTTTAAGTCATGATGAATGATCCCATTTTGATGCATATCATTCACACCGACAACGATTTCGGTTAGGTATTGCTTGGCCCATTGATCGGGCAGATACCCCATCATCTTGATTAAAGTGGCCAAATCTCCACCTGGTAAATATTCCATCACTAAGAAAAGGTTATCTTTATTTTGGAAACTAGCAAATAGTCTCGCAACATAGGGCTTATCACTTTGAACCATCATGATTGCTCTCTCGGATTTGACATTTGTTACTTGATTTTTGGCAATCATATCTGATTTCCTTAGAACCTTTATAGCAAAATAATCTCCTGTGAGTTTTTTCCGTGCTAGATAAACACTACCATAAGCACCTTTGCTGATTGGTTTCAAGATATCGTAATCTTTTATGCTAGGCGTTGGAGATTTAACAGTTTGGTTTGTGGCCAATAAAAGGGGTGATAATGGCATATTCGGTGAAGTTAACATTGCATTATTGATACTATCTGTTCTGGCAATATTGGAAGGGTGCTGCTCTGGGGTTAAAAAATCCTTGGAGAATGTGAAAGGTGAAGATATCGGCGATTTATCATGAATCAGTTTAAAACTGTTTGTCTGCTGCATAGAATGGCTTGCGAGATTACCAAATGATGGTGAACCACGCCTTGGGGTCAAGGAAATACTTGTCATTAGTTTTGGTAATACTGAGTTTGTGGAATTGTTACTATTAGTCTTGGTACCCGTGGTGGTCGCCTGAGTAGAGGATGTTATGGTGGTATCTACGGAAGGTTGAGGTTGAAGAGAATCTTTATCTCTAGACAGCATTTCGTTGGTGCGGTCATCATTATCTACATGTGAGTATTCTATCTTTTGTCTTGGTGTTATGGATCTTGATCTTATCCCCAGCCTTGACGAAGAGGAAGAAGGTCTTTCCGAGTTACTAGTCCGAGAGTCGGTGGCTTCACCAATACCATACTGTTTCATACTACTACCCCTACTATTAGTGTTATTATCTCTATCAATAGATATCGTGGATTCGATACTTGGGTTCGGAATGATGTCAGCGTTTAAATAGGCATCAGAGAATAATCCGTTTGAGTCAAGTTTCCTTCGAGGTGTCGGTAGTTTCATAACGGTGTTGCTACAACTACGGGGCAAAGGAGAAGGATGCCTGATATCATTTGCAGTTGGTGTTTCTTCAATGGAAGAAACCGGGAAAGGAATAGGCTCCAGATGAGACTTGGAGGGTGCTTCAAAGGACGCACATTGGTCGTGTTGGACTTGCAGGGGAGTAGAGGAGGAATATATGAGATTCTCGGCTTCTGGTTGTTGAGAGTGAATTTGCGGCAGTGGGGAATGAAATATGGAAGAAGACCTTAAATTCATTGGGTGAGTTAGGATTGCATGCTTATTTATTTCAATTTGCTCGCGGATCAGTTGTACCACATAGTTGTTGACCTCGTTTTTAATCTTTAAAGAATAGGTCATTGCGTTATCCAACCTCAACACGGCATCCACTTTTTTCCTTGCCAAGTCCAGAGTATCGTGAATCAAAAGAGCTAGTCCAGGATCCTGATCATCATTGAGAAAAAATCTTGATTGCCACGACGTGACGTTTTGAATGTTGTGGTTAGTCCTTGGGGAAAACTGAAAATATGAATTCAAGCTAACTGTATCTTTTTGGATAGGGAATTGATCTAACAAAGCATTGTTATTATTATTATTATTATTATTATTATTGTTATTATTACCATTATCTTGAGGAAATGTTGAAAGACTGTGGTAAAGATCAGGAACCATTTCACTCGGGTTGATATCTATGGCGTCCTGACACAGCTCTCTTAAGGAGTCTAAAACTTGGTTAAGGAAGTTGTTGGAACGTACCTGTATCTGACTGCCCTTATACTCTGAATCTTTCGTGAAGTTTGCCAAGATCGCCTGTTGCTCAAGAAGATTATCGTGTAGTAATTGTATGAGCGATTCCGTTCTATGCTCGCAAACGCAACTTTGCGAATGGGTCTCCAACCACCAAACAGGGACAAAGTTCTCACAGACCCGGCATAGTTCCATTTTTGGCAGAGGTAGATTGAACTCGTCTATTATCATTTCCAGTCGTATTCTCTTCAAGTACTGCACGAAGATCTTAGCGCCGAACCCAAGCGTCTTGGCGAACTCTTCGGGAAGTTGGATATCGATATCGTCGCAATTATCGGATAACTGGATGACCATGTCGTCTTGAGCGTCTTCGTTGGCATAAAAGTCTGACCAGTCGTTTGTGCGAGGCTTGACTATCCACATCGTGTGAGAGGGCAACTGTGTGTGGCCATCCCTGATTAAGATACCACGTGCTTCCAAGGTCGTTATCGTACTTTCATCGTCACAGCCTGCGCTACCTTCATAGTCGGCTGCCTTTATCTTGAACGTTATAGTGCAACTGGTGTCATCATTCATGAGCAGCATGTCTGTGGCCTTTTGAAAGACACCTTTATCTTGATCGGATCCGAGAATAAGGTCTGCAATGTACGTCGGAGAAGAGCCACTATCATCGGCGACTCCTGTGATCGTGTTCCACTGTGGAGAGCCATATCGCACCTTGCCGTCCAGTTCCAGCTCCAAGATCATACACGGATTCTTCTCTGTGGCCAGCTGCAGATATTTTTCATAATTGGAGGAAGTCAATGAGCTTGGGTTCGAATTCGATGATATCGGGGAGAGCTTGTTTATGCCAAGTCCCTCTTTCATAGCCTGAGATCCGCCTGCGGTGTTACTTCTATTGAACATCTGTCTTCCTCTACTGGGCTTATCTATTCTATCAAATGAGGCAAGAGAAAGGAAAGGGAAAAAAAAAAAGGGAAAATGCTTGATGAGTTAGGAATTCAGTAAAAGCACCCACCAGAACCTCTACAGCAGGCCTTCCAGGAGTGGTTAAGAGGATAGAGAATTCTGTATATATATATACGTCTATATCTATACAAAAAACGGCAGACAATGCAGAAGTTGAAAATGCTGTGATACGAACAACAACTTATTTTTACAATGAAAAACAACACCAAGCTGCCAAAAGCTGTATATTAAAGTTAAAGCTCCCTCATTTTTAGTAAGGACGCTTTCTTTTCCCACAAAAGGGACGAGGAAAAAAAGAAAAACCTGGAAATATAGTCACGTGACATGAATAAACAAGACCTAGGGCAATATGGAAAAAGAAGCTAGGATAAAAATACATTTATGAGGGTTGTAAGGCAAAGTGGCTCAGCATTAAGTAGGGCTAAAAAGAGTCGCAAATATACATCGTACCGAGTGATGAACGTGGTTTTGAACACCTTGTTCTCTTTTGTTCTCGCTCCCTACATTCACTATATATTAGAAGAAATTTCACCTCAATGGACAACTCGAGAAATGAATACAGAAATATGTTTTTTAGCGAAATTTTCCTTTCTTCTTGTCTTCTTGTTTTATTTAAACTTCCAAGGCTTTAACTCAGTGTCAAACATAACAACCTCCTCCTCCCCCACCTACGACAACAACCGCCACTATGGAAATGACTGATTTTGAACTAACTAGTAATTCGCAATCGAACTTGGCTATCCCTACCAACTTCAAGTCGACTCTGCCTCCAAGGAAAAGAGCCAAGACAAAAGAGGAAAAGGAACAGCGAAGGATCGAGCGTATTTTGAGAAACAGAAGAGCTGCTCACCAGAGCAGAGAGAAAAAAAGACTACATCTGCAGTATCTCGAGAGAAAATGTTCTCTTTTGGAAAATTTACTGAACAGCGTCAACCTTGAAAAACTGGCTGACCACGAAGACGCGTTGACTTGCAGCCACGACGCTTTTGTTGCTTCTCTTGACGAGTACAGGGATTTCCAGAGCACGAGGGGCGCTTCACTGGACACCAGGGCCAGTTCGCACTCGTCGTCTGATACGTTCACACCTTCACCTCTGAACTGTACAATGGAGCCTGCGACTTTGTCGCCCAAGAGTATGCGCGATTCCGCGTCGGACCAAGAGACTTCATGGGAGCTGCAGATGTTTAAGACGGAAAATGTACCAGAGTCGACGACGCTACCTGCCGTAGACAACAACAATTTGTTTGATGCGGTGGCCTCGCCGTTGGCAGACCCACTCTGCGACGATATAGCGGGAAACAGTCTACCCTTTGACAATTCAATTGATCTTGACAATTGGCGTAATCCAGCCGTGATTACGATGACCAGGAAACTACAGTGAACAAGAACACTAGCCCCAGCTTTTGCTTTCTGCTTTTTTTCTTTTTTTTTTTTTTTAGTCGTGGTTCTCTGATGGGGGAGGAGCCGGTTAAAGTACCTTCAAAAGCAGAATGCAGGGTTATTGGAAGCTTTCTTTTTTTCTTTTATGCTAGTTTTTCCTGAACAAATAGAGCCATTCTTTTCTTATTACTAAGAAATGGACGGCTTGCTTGTACTGTCCGAAGCGCAGTCAGGTTTGAATTCATTTGAATTGAATGATTTCTTCATCACTTCATGAAGACAATCGCAAGAGGGTATAATTTTTTTTTTCTCGTTATTATCGCTGTTGGTGGGTTTTTTCTTTTCATATATTTCTTTTTCGCTTAGTGGTTTCTACTGTTCTGTCTCCGGTTAGTGTGTGCTACTTCAACCGAAGAAGAAGAGGCTTTTCAAGAATGCAAACGTGAGGTTGGCGCGCCCTCCTACAATTATTTGTGGCGACTGGGCAGCGACACTGAACATAGCTCTTGAACAAGACCCTTTTTTGGCTGCAAGGAGCAAGACTGGCTGGGGTTCCACCTCAAAGAGCCACGCTCTGCTTTTTTTCTATCTGTTTGTGTCATATCTATCTGTCTATTTATCTATATATATATTTTTTTATATAAAACTATAAAGAATTCTTGATGTATGCCCTTAGGTTGGGCAGCTTTTCAACCTTAGACTTGATGCTAACGCCGCTCTGTTCCTTCTCCCGTGCTCCCGCAAGCGAACATCTCCCCCTAACTCCGGGCCAATGAGTGATAACTATATCAAATACCTTCGAAAGGACCTTAGTCATCATATCACTCTCACTCTCACGGCTCTCTGTAGTCCTCCTCGAGGAGTGGCCAAGAATGTTCTGTTCCGCAGTCTTTATATAATCGCACTGGTTGAAGACGAAAGCTCATATAATTCTTTTTCCATAGCCTAAATACACCAACGATGACTAAATCTGTAGATACGCTGCTGATCCCAGGCCCCATTATCCTAAGCGGAGCAGTCCAGAAGGCCCTGGACGTTCCCTCTTTGGGCCACACCTCTCCTGAGTTCGTCTCTATTTTTCAAAGGGTGCTAAAGAACACAAGAGCTGTCTTCAAATCCGCTGCTGCCTCGAAGTCTCAGCCTTTTGTGCTTGCCGGCTCTGGTACGTTGGGGTGGGACATATTTGCCTCGAACTTTATTCTTTCGAAGGCCCCCAACAAGAACGTGCTGGTCGTATCCACTGGGACATTTTCTGACAGGTTTGCTGACTGTCTGCGTAGCTACGGTGCGCAAGTAGATGTTGTTAGGCCCCTCAAGATAGGCGAATCAGTTCCCTTAGAACTGATTACTGAAAAGTTGTCGCAAAATAGCTATGGGGCTGTCACGGTTACGCACGTTGACACTTCAACGGCAGTGCTGTCCGATCTGAAAGCCATTTCGCAAGCGATTAAGCAGACTTCGCCGGAAACGTTCTTCGTAGTCGATGCTGTATGCTCGATTGGATGCGAAGAGTTTGAATTTGATGAATGGGGGGTGGATTTCGCCTTGACTGCTTCGCAAAAGGCTATTGGCGCTCCAGCGGGTCTTTCTATCTCGCTATGCAGTAGCAGATTCATGGATTATGCACTCAACGACAGCAAAAATGGTCATGTACATGGGTATTTTTCCTCGTTGAGAAGATGGACACCAATAATGGAAAATTATGAGGCTGGTAAAGGAGCTTATTTTGCAACCCCACCCGTACAACTAATTAATAGCCTTGATGTAGCCTTGAAAGAAATTCTCGAAGAGGGGTTGCATAAGAGATGGGATTTGCACCGTGAAATGAGTGATTGGTTTAAAGACAGTTTGGTTAATGGCTTGCAATTGACATCCGTCAGTAGGTATCCTTCTAACATGTCTGCGCACGGGTTGACAGCCGTATACGTAGCAGATCCTCCTGATGTCATTGCTTTTTTAAAGTCACACGGTGTAGTCATTGCCGGAGGTATTCACAAGGACATCGGACCCAAGTATATCCGTATTGGACATATGGGTGTGACCGCTTGCAACAAGAATTTACCGTACATGAAGAACTGCTTCGACTTAATAAAACTAGCTCTTCAGAGGAAAAAGTGATTACCCTCGTACTTTTCATTTCATATATATATATATATATATATATGTACCTATATATTCTTCTTATTATGGCTTTTCTAATTCTTGCAAGATTCTTTGACAGCTCCATCTTTCGTTTGGTGAAAATGAAACCATCCCCAGGATACAATTAATGAACTTCTGCTTGACTTTGACATCCGCAATCTCGTCCAGTCGAGGCATATTCCTCTCAACAATGCTAATCTGTACATCTTTCTCCTGGTCCAGTACATACTTGCCATCGCCATCTGCACCAAACATACCAACAAATGCATCAACCGAGCCGTGTTGCGCAACCTCTTCCCATTTCTGAATGGACGGTATGCCCAACTTTTCGAATATTGAGCAAATCAGTCTGAAATCGCTTCCATCTGAGTTCATGTCGTCGCTGCCGTCATCAATCATGGCCGGAACGTGCCCCATACGGCTTGTTTCTCTCTGGAACCACTGAGAAATAATTATCAACAACGACCACACGTCCACGCCACCATCATAGCATTTTACTCCAAAAAGCACTTCTGGGGCCTTGTAAATTCCTGTGCTTATATCCGTCACCTTGCTATCCATGGGTTCCGCACTTGTTTGTGAGTTATTTGCCATGTCATAAGAGATGCCAAAATCAATTATGTACAACTTTGGGGATACGGTGCTGGTATTGTTTGTTAGCATGATATTTTGCGGTTTGATGTCGCGGTGAATGATCTTGTTCTCATGTAAGAATGCAATCCCTTCAACCATTTGCCGGAAAAAGGACAAAGAATACCGATTGACGTCCAATTGATTAGTATATTTCTGAACGGGGGGGTCCGCAACAATTGGGATACTGGGATTTAGCAAATCGTAATAGGGATTTTTTTTTCTTCTATCTCTTTTATAGTGCATTTGCATGAACTCATAAAGGTTCATCTCTTCAAAGGGAAACAACAACAATAGGTCATTATTATCGGTAGCCTTAGACTCTAGAAGAGGTAAGATGTGCTTACATTTGTTGCCCAGTTTGTTTAATATCGATACTTCGAATTTGGCGTTATGTGGCGGGATATCGAAATCTAGTGCTAGACATTTAATGGCATATGTATCCGACCTATAAATCCTAGCAGTTCTAGTAGATTTGACCAACTGACAGTGTGTAATGTCTATACTATCCAGTTTCATTAAGATGGGCGTGAATTTTGTTGCCTCTCTTCTTCATCTGGCCTCTTTGCTTCTATGAGACTTCTGTCGTTTTCCTTTTTTTAGGATCACAAACTACTTCTATAACTTAAATAGTCAAATCACATTTTCCACTAAGATACATATTTTCTATACAGGGGGTCTTTGCAGTTATATATACTCAGTTATATACCAATCTCTTTGTCAGGAATTTGATTATCACGTTTCAACCATTCTAGTGCTAATGGATGCAAACTATTCACTTTACTAATAACAACCTTATTGTTGTCATTTTCAAAGGCCACTTGTCCATTAACTTTAGCATTGACCACTTCAGAGAACTCTACGTCTTTCTGATAATCTAAATTATCCACAATCTTACCTGATTTCATATGGTATACTTGGTTAGGCCATTTGGCCAAGCCGTCAAAAATATGTGTAGCGTAGACCACTGAGCATCTTCTGGTTTCGGTCTCCCACTTTAAAAACTCCAGAAGTCTTGCTCTGGCAATAACATCGAGATCCACAGTGACCTCATCAAGTAGTAAAACTCTCCAAGGTTTCAAGAGCCCCATGGCTAACTGAACTCTTCTCTTTTGTCCATCACTTAACCTGTGCATTCTCCAACGTACATCGATGTCCAGGATTCTAACCAATCTTTCACCTCTTTCCCTAAAATGATCGAATCCAATACTTTTTAATAGTTCCAAGACGCCGATATCCCTATTAATGATACTCATATGGCACCATTCCGTACCTAGATAAGTGGTCGTTTGGTAGTTCGTCGAATCTTCAACACTTTCATCATCGTCCACTTGATTCATAGATAATGGACTGAATGGATCAAGACCATTGACCAGGATTTTTCCATCAAGGCAAAGATGCTTACCGCTTAGTAATTTCAAAAGGGTGGATTTACCAGCACCATTGGCACCCACAACTAAAGATCTTGTATTCCATGGGATTTGAAGATTGATATCAACAACTGACGGATCGGAGCTTTCTTTGAATTTGTACGTTAGGTTACGCACCTCAATAGCAAATTGGGAAACCATCTTGAGAGTTATCTAATATCTTGATATCTTATGCAGGAGTACTGGTTTTCTCCATACTAAAAATCTCTCTTTCAGAATTTTCGTTTTTTCTTATTTGAGTCATCCTCGAAGAAATTTCCGCAGCGAATTTTAAAGAAGCACTTTATAATAATACCTTACATATGAGTTTGTTTCTATGTCATGGGTATATAAGGTATATTGTATGCTATCTAGTTGGATGCCCCAGTTTCAAAATGTCCCTAATCGGATCCACCCAGATGTGACTAACGTGGTGCAAATTTATATTTATATGTGATAAGTCTTTCAACTTTGTGGAGATCATGTAACGTAGATTGAGTACTAAACTCAACGACCTTGTAGTCCGTAATTGGTACAGGATAGCTACAATCCCGATAAGTAAAGAAATTTTGCTCCACCTGTTATATTTGGAGGGTAAAAAATGGCCAAGTCTTTGGACCAACGCCCTTGTCTTGGATCTGGCGGCGACACCATGATACTTTTCTTCCTTGTAATGCTCGTTCATCTTTGTTTGTTCGCTCAAATAGAAGATAATGGTGCTCATATCGAAGCATCCTGGCTTTCCACATGCTGTATTGAGTAATGCACTATATTTATTAAGACTCACCCGTTTCAAAGCCTTCTTGCTGGCAGTAGTCGCATCTTTTCTAGTTATTTGCAAGACTTCTTCCCAAAGCGCCTCATCATACAGTTTTTTCTGTAAAACTGTTTGTATAGCACCATGGCGCAGGTCAAAATCGTTCTCGAAGAAATCAGAATTAGCTTCTATTTGCTTCGAAATTTCAGACGCATTTTGCAATAGCAGGTTCTTGTATATGATCAAAGGTAAACGCATAGATTGCATCGATATTGTCATGTCAAATATCTGGAAAAGAATTTTATGAAGATTGTTGTCACCGCTATCTATAGGTTTCAAATTATGTGCAAAGATTGTCAATATTGACCCAATAGCGAAAAGGGGCTCATTTTCGTCAAATTTGAATAGATTATAGAATTTCATGTTTGATTCCTTTATCAATGAAGAGATTACTCTCAATTGCTCAAATGAAAAATCTAGTGAGTTCATCATGAAATCCCTCAGATATAATAGGGTAAATGCTTCGATGCAATAAAACAGCCTTTCCATATCAATTTCTTCTTGCAATGAGAGATTTTCTAGTTCCAGTCCGTTCTCTTTTGTGACATTCCAACTAAAACACATGATGAAAACAGACACAATATCATGATAACCTTGGTAATAGTTCAACGTTGGGTACTTTCTCAATACCCGAGTAATTAACTCCACCAGTAGTTTTCTCAATTGCAGTTTCAAGTTTTTGTCGACAATTCCACCAAAAGACCTTTCTGCATCCAATATCACCTGACCTTCATCTTTATGTTTTTCCACTGGTGTAATGTACTCTGTTGCATCATCAATAAGCAACTGGGACGCCAATAATTCATACCAACAATCTTTTCTTAATGAGTTGTTTACAAACCCCAGAGGCCCTAAACCTATGTACCTCAAAGCTCGGACATCTTTTTTCTCTAATAACTTTGATATAACTTTTCCTTTTTGTTCTTCTGCCTTTCCACTGTCACAACGAGAAAGTGATTCCAGATATGCGTTATAACCTCCCCTTGTCAACGCGTCTTTGTCGTGGCTACTCTGATTAGTATGAAATAATGACCTTAATGGCATCGTATTTTGTTAATTGGCTTGTTCTATGTCATTTGCTAAATTTTCTCTTTATTTCTTTACTTTGCCAATTCAAGATAATCTTCCCTTCCCAGAGAGAAAAAAGGAAAAATTTAGCTATGAAACCTCAATAAGCTTTTTAATACACCAAAGATTCAAGATAAGAGCATAGAACGAACTGTAGAATAGTCCGGATATGTTATCCAATGCCTGCCAAAATGCATTGTCACACGCTGTAGTGCTCGAATAGGTGTTGCAATCCGTCAATATACGTCTTGCTCTGTGGGTAAATGTCTCGTGCATTAAGACAGGCTAGTATAAACGAGAAGAAGTATCCTGCTTTGCAATGAAACAATAGTATCCGCTAAGAATTTAAGCAGGCCAACGTCCATACTGCTTAGGACCTGTGCCTGGCAAGTCGCAGATTGAAGTTTTTTCAACCATGTAAATTTCCTAATTGGGTAAGTACATGATGAAACACATATGAAGAAAAAAGCTTTCCTACATATTCAAGATTTTTTTCTGTGGGTGGAATACTATTTAAGGAGTGCTATTAGTATCTTATTTGACTTCAAAGCAATACGATACCTTTTCTTTTCACCTGCTCTGGCTATAATTATAATTGGTTACTTAAAAATGCACCGTTAAGAACCATATCCAAGAATCAAAAATGTCTGATGCGGCTCCTTCATTGAGCAATCTATTTTATGATCCAACGTATAATCCTGGTCAAAGCACCATTAACTACACTTCCATATATGGGAATGGATCTACCATCACTTTCGATGAGTTGCAAGGTTTAGTTAACAGTACTGTTACTCAGGCCATTATGTTTGGTGTCAGATGTGGTGCAGCTGCTTTGACTTTGATTGTCATGTGGATGACATCGAGAAGCAGAAAAACGCCGATTTTCATTATCAACCAAGTTTCATTGTTTTTAATCATTTTGCATTCTGCACTCTATTTTAAATATTTACTGTCTAATTACTCTTCAGTGACTTACGCTCTCACCGGATTTCCTCAGTTCATCAGTAGAGGTGACGTTCATGTTTATGGTGCTACAAATATAATTCAAGTCCTTCTTGTGGCTTCTATTGAGACTTCACTGGTGTTTCAGATAAAAGTTATTTTCACAGGCGACAACTTCAAAAGGATAGGTTTGATGCTGACGTCGATATCTTTCACTTTAGGGATTGCTACAGTTACCATGTATTTTGTAAGCGCTGTTAAAGGTATGATTGTGACTTATAATGATGTTAGTGCCACCCAAGATAAATACTTCAATGCATCCACAATTTTACTTGCATCCTCAATAAACTTTATGTCATTTGTCCTGGTAGTTAAATTGATTTTAGCTATTAGATCAAGAAGATTCCTTGGTCTCAAGCAGTTCGATAGTTTCCATATTTTACTCATAATGTCATGTCAATCTTTGTTGGTTCCATCGATAATATTCATCCTCGCATACAGTTTGAAACCAAACCAGGGAACAGATGTCTTGACTACTGTTGCAACATTACTTGCTGTATTGTCTTTACCATTATCATCAATGTGGGCCACGGCTGCTAATAATGCATCCAAAACAAACACAATTACTTCAGACTTTACAACATCCACAGATAGGTTTTATCCAGGCACGCTGTCTAGCTTTCAAACTGATAGTATCAACAACGATGCTAAAAGCAGTCTCAGAAGTAGATTATATGACCTATATCCTAGAAGGAAGGAAACAACATCGGATAAACATTCGGAAAGAACTTTTGTTTCTGAGACTGCAGATGATATAGAGAAAAATCAGTTTTATCAGTTGCCCACACCTACGAGTTCAAAAAATACTAGGATAGGACCGTTTGCTGATGCAAGTTACAAAGAGGGAGAAGTTGAACCCGTCGACATGTACACTCCCGATACGGCAGCTGATGAGGAAGCCAGAAAGTTCTGGACTGAAGATAATAATAATTTATGATCAAAATTTACGGCTTTGAAAAAGTAATTTCGTGACCTTCGGTATAAGGTTACTACTAGATTCAGGTGCTCATCAGATGCACCACATTCTCTATAAAAAAAAATGGTATCTTTCTTATTTGATAATATTTAAACTCCTTTACATAATAAACATCTCGTAAGTAGTGGTAGAAACCACCTTTGCTTTTACGAGTTCAAGCTTTTTTCTTGCCATGATCTAGAACTCTCAGGCAATATATACAGTTAATCTTTTTTTACTGGGTTGTAGTTCTAATGTATTGTTTCGAAAAATAGCAACCAGGCACATATTATGTTCACCAAGTGGTGTATCCAGTACAGATTTCTTATTCCATAAATGAAACTGAAAACGGTTAAGTACACAAATAAAATGATGGTAACTTTACCATCCCACGTGTCTAAAGGTACGCTGTTTGGCATTTTGAAAATAGAATTATTTCCAACCAAAAAAATAATTGGTGCCACTGCTAGTATATTGTGATGGGATCTAAATGAAGTTTCCCATTTGATGGCAACATTATGCAGGAAAACAATAATGATAGGGATGTTAATGGCACTAACAAATAATAAAAGCAGAAGCAACGTCATATTATAATTTAGTAAGTTCAATTTCTGCTCGTTGTTTGATAGTTTCAACAGCGCTACTCTAATGCAGGTAGCAATTTGGATTACTAATGAGATAACAAACGCCATCTGGTATGGTATGTGAAAAAATACCAACAGTAATAAAAGCACAGATGCCATTAATCTTCCCTTACCATACGCTTTATGTTCAATAGTATCAAAAGCCTCTTTATCTTCAGTGTTTTTCTTTGATAACTTCCGTTGAAGGAATATTACTAAAATTTCCAAGGATCCAAAAATCTTAGAAACTAGTGCTAGTAATCCAACTGTCATAACCCCAAAGAGAATTCCAATAGTTGACATAAACCAATCTCTGATCCCCAAATAATAAAAATTTGCATGCATGTTTCTCTCGGATAGCAGAAATGGATAATTTAAACCGACAGGATCCAATAAATAAAGTATTCGTTGTACCAACTTATTATTAACCACAGGCGAAGCTAAGAACAGCGTAAAAAACATTAATATTCCGTGCTTTCTTAAAATATATCCCAAAGTGCTATCAAAGGAAGGAAACTCAGATGTCTTGTTGTACCAGTAGAACTGGTATGACAGTACGAGTGCTATAAACGCGACTGGAAAAGATGCTAGTGCTAATCTGTACCTGATAAACAGCATTTTCAAAGTTAAAGACCAATTAATAGTCATTTTAGCTTCTAAGGACATTCCGGGTGGAATAAAAAAACTTAATTGTAGCGATCTCGGTTCGCTTTCATTTAATGGGATAAACGGTGCTACATTATGCATATTTATATCGAGACTTTTGTTTATAATATTTAGATGCCATTTAGACTCGAAAGGTTCGTAAACCCATTGCCTTATGAAAGGCTGAAACAATGTCTCTTCGGAAGCAATACCTTCGTTGCTTGCCTCAATCTTGGTTTCTAATTTGTACGATAATAAAGAATCCCACAAATTACTGAAACTTATAACCTGCTCGATGTCTTTGCCATCCAAGTGTAGTTGTTCTCCAAAGAGCAATATTTGAGAAGGTGTAGTATTGACTATTTGTACATTGGAGACGTTGCGCAGTAATGCCAAAAGAAACCCCTGATTGTCCTCCATGCCTTCTTGTTCTGAAAATTCACCGTAAGTGGGTTTGCTTATCATCAAGTAGTCGTACTTCTGTAGTATATTCTTGCCAACACTAACGGCTTTAAACGGATTTTTTGCTTCTCCAAAAGAAGAATCAGCTGCGAACTGAGTATCTTTTGAAGACCTGGGCACTGTTAGAATACTATCAACAGCTGTTATACAGCTTAGATTCACCCTGGACTCTGTACAGAAATAGATCATAGGCATATCGAGACTAGTTAATAATGTGAAATGCAGGTGTTCAGTGGAGGAGATGTTACTCGGAATATTTATTTTTGTATAATTGTTGTGCCACTTTTCCAGGTTAAACATTTCAAAATCTAGGACATCGTTCATTTCCAAAGTAGCGTAATCAGAAAAGAAGTTGTCACTAAATTCTTGTAAGTTTTCTTGAGGATAATTTAACTTACTATTCATCCATGAGTAGTCTTCAAACCCTGAAAGCAATAGTTTTCTAGCGATTTGCAATCTCTGATTCAATGGCTTAACTTTTTCAGGTTTGGAGGCATCTATACTTTCCAATAAAAGGCGCGCTAGTACCTCTCTTAATTGCTTGCACCAAACAATGGCTAAATGATCAATTGGAGTCCAAACATCTGGAATAGTAGTTGTGAAGCTGGTGAACCCATTTTCTAAGCTAACCAAATCTTCTACAGATGCATAATCTGCAGGTAAAGTAGTATCCAATATACCGCCTGTAATGGAAACCAATGAAATGTTCTTAGAGAAAAAAGAATCGTTTTGGGATAACTGCTTTCTCCAATATTCGTTTGTATTTTTGTAAAGCTTTAAAATGTCACCATCAAAGGTTACTGGTGAAGCAGCATGAGGTGATGATAAGGTCAATATGGTGCTTATACTTCCCGGTACGTGGTTCTTCAAAGTTAGCATGACCCTGGATACAATACCGCCCATGGAATGTCCCACGATAATAACTGACTGCGGTTTTGGATGTGGGTAATCAGGGGTCCTTTCGTAAAGAGACAAGATGTACTTAATGGCATCATTTAGGTATTCAGCTTGATCAAGCATTGTTTCACCATGAAACGCAGTGAAATCTTCATTGAAATCTGCCGTAAAGAAGTCCAAATTTCGCACATTTTCGTTACGCAGAGTCGCCCTGGTATTGGAATCAAAATATATATTGGAGCAAGCGGAAGCAATCGATCTGCATTGCCTAAAAGAACCTGCATTTCCGGGTATAAAAAGTACAGGGATACCATCAAGTTGTAACTCATCACCATTTAAAGGTTCTCGGTCTACGCTTTGTTCTCGATACAAGTAAAGATGATACTTGTGTGCCAGTGGTGTATACCTCTCGTCAAATCCATCGATCCTTGCGTAAGATGGAAACATATAGATAGATTCACACTGAGGAGCATCTGCACCATTAAAAGGTTTCAGTAGCGATATCAATAAAAGCGAGCAAATGCTTAAAATGCCAAGAATAGAGAAAAGGCGATATGTGTAAGGTTTTTTTGCTATCTTATCATTGTTCATATATTTGGGGGAAGCTTTATCCTGGTCTTCACGCGTAGCGAGTACTCTCGAGTATTGACCAGATGAGTTAACTTTATTAATTATGGGCCGCGTTATAACACTAACTAATCTCCTGATACCCATAACGAAATGAAGATTTTTGTATGATGGTAAGCCTAAGATATAGGCCAATGCTTTAAAGTAGAGGGAGTATTTCGAGTGTGAATTTACTATCAGATGGAACTGCAAGGAATGTGTTGAGACTCATTTTTACTTTTTCTTGTTATGACTTGGTTGGTATATTTAGACCTTTTTCAAAATTCGCGCCATACAGGAAAAAAAAATGGATAATAAGAAGAAATGCATTTATTTGAGGGTACCTAGTGAGTTATGCAATTGTCTATATAAGAGTATGAATCTAACTTAAATACATCAAGCATTTGGGATGAAATCATGCGAAAAATCAAAAGGTCACAACCGTGTGAAATGGAAATTAAAAAAAACGTTAAAAATATGTAGTCTTGTGAAGGTGATAATATTACAGCCGGATGATACTTGCTATTTTTCTTTTGAAATTTATTGTAGTTATCTTTTTTTGTTTTTTGTTTTTTTTCATTATTATTGCGTTATCGGTGTTCATTTCGGTGATTTGAATCTTCAGTAATGTTGCCTCGACTTTCGTAGTAAACTTTGAATGTCAGGTTTGTTAAATGCCAATGCGTAGAAAGATGTTCGAGAGGTACAAAGTTGTGCTGCTCATGATGAATTTTTCTGGGTTATAGAAGAGTTCTGTTTCGCTTCTGAATTGATTAACGAATCATTTAATTTTTTTAGGGAGTTCGAAGAATTTGAATTATTGTTCTGTGATTTCTGCTTTTGTTGTTGTGCTTGCTGCTGTTGCTGCTGCTGCTGTTGTTGTTGCTGTTGTAAATGTTGTATATGCTTTTGTTTCAGTCTGGTGATATAGTCCCTACGATACTTTATGGTGGCTTCCCTTAATTGTTCGTAGGACTTCGTACCCAACATTGTTCCGAATCTAATCACCTGAGTATCATTTGAAATCTGGTTAAGTCTTGCCGGTTCATCTGAAAACTTGATCCCATATTCATTTTGTGGAGAATCATACTTCCACTTGTCGTAAAGTCTGACAAATTCGTCGTATTTGGAATCGTAAACATTAATCGAGTCAGTATCGTTACTACCTTCTCTTGAATATTGTTCTTTTTCGATTGAATCGAAATCTACAAAATCCATTAAAGAACATGCAGACTTGGTCGACGATGTTGTAAAATTTGGCATACGATCAACATACTTAATATTAGATCTACCAACTCTCTTCCTGAATTTTATTGGATACTCTCTCGAATGAATTTCCAAATTTTCTTGGAATGGGTCGTACAGTTCAGTTTTTTTGATTCTTTTGGTATCCAAGTTGTAATTATCTTTGTTTCTCGAACGGCCATTTGAATCATATATTCTGATGTCATCAGATATCCCCTTCAAGTATTCTGGTAAATGTGAAGAATAAAAAGATCTATCTATCTGAAACTTGGATGACGCGATAGATGCAAAGGGAACATTACTAGTCGAAAAATTTTTAGGCAACGACATGTCAAATACAGGATTAAAGGGATCGTCCGTTAAGTTGAAAAAGACATCTGCGTCTTCAATTTTCCGTTTCTCCATCTTTTCCTGAACGAACTTTCTTGCATTTTTTTCTTTGCTGTTCAATAGAGCATCCACGTCTTCCAATACAATGTCAGGAATTTTGGAAGATGGTAGTTTGACATAAACATGAGACGTAATTGGCTGTGATGTTGAAGAAGAGGATGCATTCGCGAGTTGCTTTCCGTTTTCAGTCTTAAGGGCATTTTGCTGTTGTTGTTGTTGTTGCTGTAACAGTTGCTGCTGTTGCTGCTTGGTGAGCCTAGAAGATTTGTCTTCAAGTTGGTTATTCCTTTTATTGTTCTTTGCCTTCGCTGCCGCTGCTGCAGCAGCTGCTCTCTTAAGTTCAGCTTTCCTTAGTTCAGCTTCCCTTTGTTCGACCGTAACAATCGTGGGGCGTTTTCTCTTGTGGTTAATCAAGTCATCGTCTTCTCCACTAATGTTCAAAGATCTTTTCAAATTCTTAATTTTTACCCTTTGATCGAATATTTTTAATTCATCATTAATCCAATTTAGGGAAACGTTCTCACGTTTAGCAACAAGCAGGGCCAAGTCCTTCGCGTTTTTCAATTCTTGATGCAACGCCCTTAAACGCTGACTGTTTAAGATATCTATACGTCTTGTTTTCCGCGGATGTCTCACTTCTCTTCTTCTGAAACAGACGTAGGGATCAATCTCTTCTTTTTCACCCGGCCTTTCAAATTTCAGCTGCGGAAAAATTTCGTACCCGTTAACTTCAATTTTTCTTTCTCTCCAATAATCATAAATTTTAGAGCCGAACTTCTCTATCAGCTGAATTAAAGGTCTCGTATTCATTTGAGATACGGGGTCGAATTGTGTGATAAAATGTGTTTTATGAGAATTTATTTCATGATTCAGCTGGTTTCTTAGATTGAAATCAGCCATATCTGATTTTATTAATGTGGGCTTCAATTCTTCAAAAGAAAGTATACTTTCCGGATCCATACTCAAGAATGGTTGACGCTCGTGAATAGCATGTTCAAAACTGGAACAAAGTATTTCAAATTCGTCTTCAGTTAAAATGTCTGATGAACCTTTGTTGACTTGTTCATTTAAAAAGGTCTCATCTCTTTCATCCATATTGTAGTTGGTACCACAGCAATCCTCCACAGTGGCAGAAAATTTGATGTAGCTGGTGGTCTCCTGGAAACTGCCCGTATAAAACTTATCATATTCATTCCAAGTCATAGAAGCATCCGGGGTCGGAATATAGTCTTTGTGCTTTGTATGACCAGAACCCATTTGTAATATTCGATGCAAATGGACCTCCTTTTCTTCATTTTTTTCTACACCAGTTTCGATCTCAACCACCTCTCTCTGTTGCAATTCATCTTTATCCAGGTGTTTCAGATCGTTAGGCAGATATATCTTAAGATGTTGCTTCACAGATATTTTTCGATGTCTAAATCGACTATTACTGCTACCAGCACTGGCTCCAGCACCTGAATCGCCTTTTGAGAATGAATCTAGACCGTCATCGTGCGCACTCCTAGATCCAGACCGCCTAGTGCTTCTACCAGATTTATGCGAACCGTCATTGATCTCTATAGCGTTTGAAGGTGTCGGCATCGTTATTATCGTTATTTGCTAATGTTATTACAATGTTTTTATAAGCACGTGACTATAATGTTACCCTATCGTGTGCAATTTTTATTTATGTTGACCTGAAGTCCGCAGTTGCCGTACAATGTGAGAATATGGACAAAAGGAAGGCGAGGGTGGCAAAAAGAGGAGTCAAAAATAGATAGCGTTTATTTTATTATAGCAGCTCAGAGGAACGCGATGTGGTGTAATAATATTGCGAGTGTCTAATGACCACCAGAATACGAGCACAGTTTTGGCTGATTTTTGCAAACTTTTTTGCTTTTGTGTAGTAACCTCTCACAGGTATTGCTTGTATGCTATACCATGTGATATGTAATAGTACAATTTTGTGGTCGGATCGTGCTTTTGCCACCCGCGGCCGACGGAGAAAATTTTTTTCCTCTATCCCTTTGTTTCTCGCTTACTCCTGCGGTATGGGGTGCTAACTATGGTGAGCGAGTATGGGAAGAAGTAGCGATATACGGGTAACCCTAATGTTTGGGTGTTTTGAAATTTATCCTTGGAGGATAGGCGATGAGCTGCTCTTAAAGGTTTTAACAGAGAGTGTTGTATGAATATTCTGTAGAATTTTATAGTAAACAGGTATCCTCAGACTGTAATAGCCATGGATTTGTTAGCGGCCAGCGTAGAAAGTACGTTGAAAAATCTGCAAGATAAGAGAAACTTTCTTTCGGAACAAAGAGAGCACTATATAGATATCAGAAGCCGACTGGTTAGATTTATCAATGACAATGATGATGGCGAAGAAGAAGGCGAAGGCCAAGGGATGGTGTTTGGTGATATCATAATTTCTACGAGTAAGATATATCTAAGTCTAGGCTATGAGTATTACGTTGAAAAGACCAAAGAGGAGGCCATCACGTTTGTTGATGATAAATTAAAACTAATGGAGGACGCCATTGAGCAATTTAACCTGAAGATCGAAGAGGCTAAAAAGACCTTAGACAACTTGAATCACATGGAGGACGGAAATGGAATTGAAGAAGACGAAGCGAACAACGACGAAGATTTTCTGCCCTCTATGGAGATTAGAGAAGAACTAGATGACGAGGGAAATGTCATAAGTAGTTCCGTTACCCCTACAACAAAGCAACCATCACAATCGAATTCCAAAAAAGAACAGACACCTGCAGTCGGTCCAAAGGAGAAAGGATTAGCAAAGGAGAAGAAATCAAAGTCATTCGAAGAAAACTTGAAAGGAAAGTTATTGAAAAGGAACGATGAAGTAAAGAAAAAAGTGCAGCCATCTAAAGTAGATACAGAAAACGTGTATACATTTGCCGACTTGGTCCAACAGATGGACCAACAAGATGAATTGGAGGACGGCTATATTGAAACTGATGAAATAAATTATGATTATGATGCGTTCGAAAACTCCAATTTCAAAGTCAATGATAACTATGAAGAGGATGACGAGGACGAAGATGAAGAAGAGTATCTAAATCATTCTATTATACCTGGCTTTGAAGCGCAGTCCTCATTTTTACAACAAATTCAACGCCTACGCGCACAAAAGCAATCCCAAGATCATGAGAGGGAAGAAGGTGACGTTAATAAATCATTAAAACCTATTTTGAAAAAGTCTTCTTTTGCTGAGAATTCAGACAAAAAGCAGAAAAAGAAACAAGTCGGGTTTGCATCTTCTCTAGAAATTCACGAAGTCGAAAACTTGAAAGAAGAGAACAAGAGGCAGATGCAATCCTTTGCGGTGCCCATGTATGAAACCCAGGAAAGCACAGGTATCGCTAATAAAATGACATCGGATGAGTTTGATGGTGATTTATTTGCTAAGATGTTGGGTGTCCAAGAGGCCGATGAAGTGCATGAAAAATATAAAGAGGAACTGATAAATCAAGAGAGACTTGAAGGGGAAGCAAGCAGGTCGAATAGAAGAACTAGGGTGTCCAGATTCCGGAAGGATAGAGCTTCTAAAAAAGAAAATACGTTATCAACTTTCAAACAGGAAACGACAAGGTCAGTGGAGAACGAGGTAGTGGAAAAAGAGCCTGTTGTGGGGGATATTATAGAAAAAGAACCTGTTGTGGGGGATGTTATAGAAAAAGAACCTGTTGTGGGGGATGTTATAGAAAAAGAGCCTGCTGTCACCGATATAGTGGAAAGGGAGCCTGCTGTCAACGATATAGTGGAAAGGAAGCCTGTTGTGGGGGATATTATAGAAAAAGAACCTACTATCAACGATATAGTGGAAAAAGAACCGGAAATTAACAGCAAGAGCGAGTTTGAGACTCCTTTTAAAAAGAAAAAGCTAAAATCACTGCAAAAACCAAGATCATCGAAATCAATGAAAAAAAAATTTGATCCCAAAATTCTCGAAAATATAAGTGATGACGATTATGATGATGATGACGATGGTAATAAGAAACTTTTGTCCAACAAAAGTAAAAATAACACTGATGAGCAAGATAAATTTCCTTCAAAAATCCAAGAGGTGTCTAGGTCGATGGCTAAGACGGGCGCCACAGTAGGGAGTGAGCCGGTTAGAATTACAAATGTCGATTATCACGCCCTAGGTGGAAACTTGGATGATATGGTCAAGGCATATTCATTGGGGTTATATGACGACGATTTAGAGGAAGATCCAGGAACCATAGTGGAAAAGCTCGAGGATTTCAAAGAATACAATAAGCAGGTGGAGTTGCTGCGTGACGAAATTCGAGACTTTCAACTAGAAAACAAGCCAGTGACGATGGAGGAGGAGGAAAATGATGGCAATGTTATGAATGATATCATTGAGCATGAATTTCCTGAAAGTTACACAAATGACGAGGACGAAGTAGCACTACATCCGGGCCGGCTACAGGAAGAGGTTGCTATAGAGTACAGACGGTTGAAAGAAGCTACCGCGTCGAAATGGCAATCATCATCACCCGCCGCACACACTGAAGGCGAATTGGAGCCTATTGATAAGTTCGGGAACCCGGTCAAGACAAGTCGTTTCCGCTCTCAACGGCTCCATATGGACAGTAAACCATAACCCATATGGAGACAGAAAGTAAATCAGAATCTATATTAACATATACGTATATATTTGTTTTGTGTACAATAACTACTACAAAATTGGGGACAGACGATATAAAACTAGAGGAACTGCTGAGCTTATTCGTACAAGTCTTCGTCCAATCTAGCAGCAGGATTGGTTTCGATAAAGTCCAAAGAGACTTTATGACCTAACAGTTCTCTGATGTTTTGAACCTTATATTTGATCATGGTAGGTCTTTCCAAGGATAACCCCCAACCAAGGACTCTTAGATCCTTTGGTAGACCCATGGACTCGAGCATTTCTGGTCTGAACATACCAGAGTTACCGATTTCGACCCATTTTTGCAAACCTTCGTGCCAAGAAAAGATTTCCATTGATGGCTCGGTGTAAGGATTGTAGGTAGGCTTGAATCTCAAACCGGTGACACCCATTCTTTCGAAAAACTCTTCCATGAACTTGATCAGGTCACCCAGAGTAATGTTGTAGTCGGCAAGAACACCTTCCACCTGGTGGAATTCGGCCAAATGGGTGGCGTCAACTGCTTCGTTACGGAAAACACGGTCGATAGAAAACAATCTGGTGGGCTTTGGATCTTTGGCCAAATCGTGCAGCATTCTGGCAGAGATGGCTGTGGAGTGAGTTCTCAAGACCAATTTTTGACATTCTTCTGGCTTCCAGTTGTAACGATAACCGATGGACCCGAATCTCCCCTGTTCGTGAACGGCTTTGATATTGTCCATGTATGTCTTGTCATCGGGCAAGTCAGCGGTTAGTGGGTCCTTGATGTAGAAAGTGTCTTGCAGGTCACGAGCAGGATGCTGTTGTGGGACGTAAAGGGCATCGAAGTTCCAGAAACCTGTCTCGACGTATTGGTTCGAGGGCATCTCTGTGAATCCCATGGAAAAGAAAATTTGTCTAAATTCCTCTCTGACTTTGTTTAAGGGGTGAAGAGCACCTGAAGATATTTGCACACCTTGAGAATTGAAATTGTAAGGCTTGAACTTCAAGTCCTTGTATGCATTGGTGGAGACCATGTCGGAGGTAAGATCGGTTTCCAATTTGGTGAGGTCGGTCGAGAACTCTGGCCCTTTGGTAACGTTGAAATCTGTGATTTTACCTTGAGCAATTAACTTTCTTTTCTTCAAGTCGTTCAAAATCTTGGCGTCAATGCTATCCAGATGCGAGTTGTTCTTGATTTGCGCTAGAATAGATTGCGTTTCATCAGTAAGCTCATTTAAATCGGTATTTTGCAATTTTGCGGAGAGTTCAAGCTCGTTTGAGGCGTTTTTGGCGATCCAGCCGTTCTTGAAAGCTCTAGCCTGACCGACCTTACCAACTTGAGGACCCAGTTTGGACATCACATCTTTGATTTGAAGTTGACCCAACTCTTGGATGAGCTTGACTAGTTTAATTTCGTACGAACCTTCATTCAAAATTTGAGCACCTTCTTTGGTCAAGTCATACGTAACCGTGTCGACCTTGGAAAACTCTAACTTGTTGTGGGCTTTCAAAGAGTTCAAAGCGGAAAGAACATCTTGAGAGCCGTGCTGAGGGAAAGTTGCCAGTGTGGACTTGATCTCATCCAATTCATCTAGTTTTTTTAGAATTTCTAATTGGAAGTCAGACATCTTTACGTTAGGGGGTGAGAGAGGGAGGGGGGTGCCTTTAATGTATATATACGTAAGATATATATATATATGTATATATATGGAAATGTATTCACAACTTTACATGTGCATTAACCACAAGTACTGCGTACGTTCAAGATTACAGCAATGCGTTTTATTAATTTTTCAAGCATTTTTCACGTAGAGAGGAACAAAGTTTACTGAAAAGAAAAGAGGTAGAGAAAAACAGAAAAATTTTTTTTTTCTGTTTTTCCTGCCTCTTTTCTTTGTTTGATTCAATATGGTCGACCGGGTAAACCCCTGATAAAACGATACCAAAGCCGGGTCACCTAACTTATGGCCAAATGCGACCGGTCCCGCTTTCCGATTTTAGCCGGCGAAGACGTACTTGGCGCCATAATCAAAACCTAGCTTGCCCAATACTTCTGAGTTCTACGTGGTGCAAAAATATTTTTTTTTTTTTGAAAAACCTACCCTATTTCATTATAGATGCATCCATCAGTATTACGGTGTCCTCACACAACCCTGTCTCTGCACAACGTAATACCTCCTTTTCCCGTCTGCTAGCTCTCATTTCGCGGTAATCCAACTTCAACCAGCAACCCGGATCTTCTATACGCAGTCCGGTGTGTGGGTGCATGACTGATTGGTCCGGCCGATAACAGGTGTGCTTGCACCCAGTGCCCAACGTCAACAAAGCAGGAACAACGGGCTGATAAGGGAGAAGATAAGATAAGATAAGATAACAAATCATTGCGTCCGACCACAGGCCGACACATAGCAGAACGATGTGAAGCAGCGCAGCATAGTGTTAGTGCCGGTGCAGCTACCGCTGGTATTAACAGCCACCACAATACAGAGCAACAATAATAACAGCACTATGAGTCGCACACTTGCGGTGCCCGGCCCAGCCACATATATATAGGTGTGTGCCACTCCCGGCCCCGGTATTAGCATGCACGTTTTCTTTCCTTTGCTTTTCCGCCCTTCCCCTGTTCTGTTCATCGCATGTGCATATATATATATAGATATATATATACATTGTACACGGTGCACGGTAGTGAACATAACTATGAGCACGAACAGAGTCCCGAACCTCGACCCGGACTTGAATTTAAACAAAGAAATCTGGGACCTGTACTCGAGCGCCCAGAAAATATTGCCCGATTCTAACCGTATTTTGAACCTTTCTTGGCGTTTGCATAACCGCACGTCTTTCCATCGAATTAACCGCATAATGCAACATTCTAACTCTATTATGGACTTCTCCGCCTCGCCCTTTGCCAGCGGCGTGAACGCCGCTGGCCCAGGCAACAACGACCTCGATGACACCGATACTGATAACCAGCAATTCTTCCTTTCAGACATGAACCTCAACGGATCTTCTGTTTTTGAAAATGTGTTTGACGACGATGACGATGATGATGACGTGGAGACGCACTCCATTGTGCACTCAGACCTGCTCAACGACATGGACAGCGCTTCCCAGCGTGCTTCACATAATGCTTCTGGTTTCCCTAATTTTCTGGACACTTCCTGCTCGTCCTCCTTCGATGACCACTTTATTTTCACCAATAACTTACCATTTTTAAATAATAATAGCATTAATAATAATCATAGTCATAATAGTAGTCATAATAATAACAGTCCCAGCATCGCCAATAATACAAACGCAAACACAAACACAAACACAAGTGCAAGTACAAACACCAATAGTCCTTTACTGAGAAGAAACCCCTCCCCATCTATAGTGAAGCCTGGCTCGCGAAGAAATTCCTCCGTGAGGAAGAAGAAACCTGCTTTGAAGAAGATCAAGTCTTCCACTTCTGTGCAATCTTCGGCTACTCCGCCTTCGAACACCTCATCCAATCCGGATATAAAATGCTCCAACTGCACAACCTCCACCACTCCGCTGTGGAGGAAGGACCCCAAGGGTCTTCCCCTGTGCAATGCTTGCGGCCTCTTCCTCAAGCTCCACGGCGTCACAAGGCCTCTGTCGTTGAAGACTGACATCATTAAGAAGAGACAGAGGTCGTCTACCAAGATAAACAACAATATAACGCCCCCTCCATCGTCGTCTCTCAATCCGGGAGCAGCAGGGAAAAAGAAAAACTATACAGCAAGTGTGGCAGCGTCCAAGAGGAAGAACTCACTGAACATTGTCGCACCTTTGAAGTCTCAGGACATACCCATTCCGAAGATTGCCTCACCTTCCATCCCACAATACCTCCGCTCTAACACTCGCCACCACCTTTCGAGTTCCGTACCCATCGAGGCGGAAACGTTCTCCAGCTTTCGGCCTGATATGAATATGACTATGAACATGAACCTTCACAACGCCTCAACCTCCTCCTTCAACAATGAAGCCTTCTGGAAGCCTTTGGACTCCGCAATAGATCATCATTCTGGAGACACAAATCCAAACTCAAACATGAACACCACTCCAAATGGCAATCTGAGCCTGGATTGGTTGAATCTGAATTTATAGATCCCCCAAAAAAAAAAAAGTACTCGCTTCTTTCCATGTCCGCTTCATATATATATACACATACTAATCAAACTCTATGTATACATAGAATAAAAAGAAGAACACTATATTTATTTCATAAAAAAAAAAAAAAAATAACAAAAAAAGTGCAACATTTATCAAAAGCTCAGTGTGCGTTATGCTTCCATGTGACCCAACATCTATTGCGGCGGTGACAGAATAGTTGAAAGGCGCAGGGCTCACACACAGGAATGGCCCTCCCAAATTTAAAAGAGAACTAAACCAGTTATCCTAGGCAATTACTTTATTTGAGTCTTATATGACGTCACTAGAAGCTCAGTAAGAGCAACCGAGACCTGAACATCCTTTTTTTTTTGCTTCTTTATTTGGCAGCATTTTTCAAAAATAATAAAATGGAAGCCGCGAGTACGAACAATGATGTGTTCTGGGAATACCTCGTCAAAACAAGACAATGGCAAGGATTTTCTTTCATCAGGCAGAAAGATCTGGATCTGAATGGCATCATTTTGTGATGTGTAAAAGCGGGACCTTGTTATTTCGACTTTTTGCATCATGTTGATGCAATTTGCTACTTTTCCGACGGTGCGCTCCAACGGATGGGTATTTCCTTAATAACAAGGCATTTCTCTGGAAGTTGGCTTACTGTTTGAAATCACAGCCGGTCACAAAATAAAGTAAAAAAACTATCTCTCTCCACAAGAAGTAATTACAGGTTGTATACTACATATGATCGTATTTCTTTATGAACACTAAGGAGTTTCCCGCTGTGTACCGCAATATCCACACAAAAGGAAGGAAGAAACTTCTGTGGCTTGACAGATAAATAACTGCAGTAGTCGGTGCGTACTAATTGTTTGGTCGTGTCTGAAAAATCTTGAATTTTCAGAAAAGAATAAGCCCCAAATGTCAGTGATGGTAGTAGCAGTACTCCCCTACGATTTTAGATACTTTAGAGAGCCCACCTTCAGAATCGGAAGGAGGATAATTTTGTAAAGCCCTTCTGTTTTTTCTCTTGCATAACTTATATTTCCACATCAAAAAGTAGTGTGCTAAGAAAAAGGAGACGAGAAAAAGGATTACGGCACTCTCTGCATCTAGACATATACCAAAAGTTGGGTTTGCTCACGAAAATACCATAATTGTGGTGTCAAAAAAATCCTGCCTCATAATACCACTGCAGCAATTGTGGATGACTAAAAAATAACTTGCATTCCACGATGTTATTTTACTTTATAAAGCACCTGCAATTTTTTTTTTTGTATTAACTCATCGAGTATGTCTGATGTGTAAACTGAACCAGGCTTAATATCGTTTCTAATTCTTGTTGTGAGAAAACTTTCCTGCCTAGTGTATTTCGTCAGGGCGAACCTTCGGATAGGCACCGAACTCCGAGATTCTTGCTCCAATTTAAGAAATAAGCTTTTTCCGTCCCAATACAATAGAACATTATTAAAGTTAATAATAAAAATGGCACGGCACCAGTTGGAAGTTAAATCCCAACATTTGCTGCAAGAATAGAAAAGAAGTCATAACAAATTTGCATATTACTTACGGCTTCAAAAAAGCACCGAAACTAATCGAGAAAGCTTATAATATCGGTATACATTTGAATGTATTTTAACTATTTCTATATCAAAAAAAAAAAAAAAAATTGTATATTTTTCGTTATTCTCTAATTCGTATCACATTTTATCCCTAAGGGAATCTATCTCTAATTTGCAATAGTGTAGATACCGTCTGCGGATAGAGCGCTAGAGATAGCTGGCTTTAATCTGCTAGAGTACCATGGAACACCAGTGATAACTCTGGTAACTTGGTCGGCGGGAATACCAGTCAACATGGTGGTGAAATCACCGTAGTTGAAAACAGCTTCTGCAATTTCAACTGGATAAGTTTCAGTTGGGTGGGCAGCTTGGAAGGAGTAGTATTCAGCCAAATGAGCTCTGATATCGGAAACATAGACACCTAATTCAACCAAATTAACTCTTTCGTCAGATTGAGATAGTGTAGTGGTTGCTGCAGCGGAGGCACCAGCGGCAATGGCGGCGACACCAGCGGCGATTGAAGTTAATTTGACCATTGTATTTGTTGTTTTTTGGGTTGTTGCTTAGTGGAGATATAAGCTTAACTGGAAGGAAAAGAACAGAGAAATGTCTCAAACAAAGCTGATCAAACCGCTGTATTTATATAAATTTTTTGAGCAATTACATCCCAAACAGGCTATTACTGGTCACTCATTTTGCACTCATATCTCACATATTCTAATTCCTGGCCACTTAGCCATTATTACTATGGGGGTGTATTTTCCTTGAACGATGCTGCACTTCGTATAAGAAACACGCTTCATATTCCCCATATCTTCGTATGTTTAGAGCGCAAGAATGTTCCTTACAGTAAAGGTGCCTTTCGACCTGCAGACACAATGTTAGCCAAGTAATAGAAGCAAAGCCAATATTGTCTTGGCCTCGTTCAATTGCCTAACCCTTGGCACTAAACGGTTGCTAGGAGAAAAAACACGGACCTTTTCCCAAATTAGAAACACTAAAAAATGTTAATATGGTACTAGTCGTCGTACCCTGCTGAAATCATAAAAACCTTACGCCATCTGTGGGACTCGTCATAGGGTTTAGTGTATATTGAATGTTGGAAAATCTCTCGTTCTGATATGCCCAACAAACCAACAATGTACAATGTGAGGTTTCTACAAATCAACAACTATGGTTTCCCCTAATTCACTTGGATTGATTGGTTCTAGTGAAAACTTTACCTGTTACAAAGTTTTGAATCATTTTAATTAGATATCGTGTACCGAACAGTATCTGATTCGTATAAAAAAAGGAATATTGAAGGTCAGTTATCCTAGTGACAGGTGAAAAAAAATTGATATGTATGCCCTTTGTATTATCTTTGGGGTGGAAAGAAGTGAAAACAGAAGCAAATTGGTTTTGCAGTAAGTTTAGTCTTTTGACCTGTAACTGGTTAATTTCGAAATGACTGGTGGAGCCTGACTCGAATATAGAGCAAAGGGAGTCTTTAGTAGTATATCTTCTTACTTCGATGATATTTGAATAAAGTTCAACTATCATCTACCGATTAGTATTCATATTACTACTATATTATAATATGGGTGTGAGAATATGGCGTAACGTTTGAGAGATAGTCTCAGGTGTAGTGGAAGCTGAAATTCAGGGGAATGATGTTGTAATGGAATAATTAATGACAGGATATGAGATGGAAGGAAATTTAATTATATTATTACATAGAAATATCGATTTCCTTTTGTGAATTTCTATATCCTCGAGGAAACTTTCTG
Source organism: Saccharomyces cerevisiae S288C (assembly GCF_000146045.2). NCBI lineage: Eukaryota > Fungi > Ascomycota > Saccharomycetes > Saccharomycetales > Saccharomycetaceae > Saccharomyces > Saccharomyces cerevisiae. Next base: position 100,833 of record NC_001138.5, read on the forward strand.
GTATACTTTGTATACTAAATTTTATAGCCTTTGACAACAACGAAATCCCAAAAAGTATTTCATAATTCATGTACTTACGAGAAGAAAAATCATTGCCCTGCTAGTGCTTCAAAAAATATAATTGGGAGCAACTAAAATCTCCTTGCAATGAGTTACAAGGAACAGATTCTTACCGGTAGTCCTGGTGAGCAAAAGACTTAACCATGTGGCAGCCGTTGTCTAATATCCACTAGCTATACACTTACATGGAATATTGGTTGCTGAAATAATTAGACTTAATGGTAGCAAACGTAGTGGTCATCCATATGAATATATGAGCAAGAAATAAACGTGAACATGTAAAATAGTAATACAGACACCATAATGTACAGGTTAATCCTGATATGTTTCTCGAATGAAATCGGGAAGACTAATAGGAGGCTCAATTCTATATTCACTCACGTTATGCGCCTGAATTTGAATGGATATTGTTGATAGAAGATTCCCTTTAATCACTCTCCTATATAAATATTTCTGTTTTTCTTATTAACGCAACAATAATTCGGGCGTGTGGTCTAGTGGTATGATTCTCGCTTTGGGCGACTTCCTGAATAAACAGGAAGACAAAGCATGCGAGAGGCCCTGGGTTCAATTCCCAGCTCGCCCCCTTTTTTTTGCATATCTGGTCATAATATCTTATCTGATCGACTAGTAGTTTCCTCATATATTAATTCCTTGTGCAATTTTTTTTTACTTACTCAATACTAAGCGGTTCTTCATAAATATATATACTATACTGTTTATTATTTCCTGTTTTCAACAATGAATAGCTTTATCATAGGCAGCCATGTTAGCTTCCTTAAATGCTTCGGACAAAGTAGGATGAGCATGGCAGACCCTAGCAACATCTTCTGCGGAAGCGCCATATTCTAAGGCTAAGCCAGCTTCAGCAATCATTTCACCGGCATTTGGACCGATAATGTGAGCCCCCAAAATACGCTCGGTCTTGGAATCGATCAAAATCTTCACGAAACCTTCAGTGTCTTGGTTGGTCTTGGCTCTTGAATTGGCCGCAAAGGGGAACTTACCAATTTTATAGTCAATGCCGGCTTCTTTCAATTGCTCTTCGGTTTTACCAACCCATGCTACTTCTGGGTGAGAATACATGACCGAAGGAATGTTGTTATAGTTGACATGACCGTGACCAGTTTTCAACATTTCGACAGCTGCAATACCTTCCTCTTCGGCTTTGTGAGCCAGCATTGGACCAAATGTAACATCTCCTACCACTTTAATGTGTGGGAACTTGGAATTAAATTGGTCATCAATGACTAGGCGTCCCCTTTTGTCTACTTCTAATCCAATCTTTTCAGCCCCTAAGCCAGCAATGTAAGGTCTTCTACCAACAGCAACCAGCAAAACTTCAGCTTCCAAATTTTCTTGCTTATTCGTTTTAGTATCTTCTACAACAATTTCGACGACGTTCTTGTCGTCGTTTCTCTTTGCAGAAATAACTTTGGTGCTTAATTTGAAGTCCAAACCTTGCTTTTTCAAGAACTTTTGGGTGGCTTTGGCAACCTCGCCGTCCATAGATGCACCAATTTGAGGTTGAAATTCTACTACAGTAACCTTGGAGCCTAATCTAGAGTAAACTGAACCCATTTCCAATCCGATGATTCCTCCACCAATGATGGTTAATCTTTTGGGAATTTCCTTTAACGAAAGAGCACCTGTTGAAGAGACAATTTTTTCCTCATCTATTTCAATACCGGGGAAGGGTGTAACTTCAGAGCCCGTGGCGACTATGATGTTCTTAACATCTAGTATGTGGTCTTCCTTGACAGTGCCTTCCAACCCATCAACGGGAGTTACTCTGATCTTCGTTTCGTCTTCGAATGAACCATTACCTTTATAATAGGTGACCTTATTTTTCTTGAACAGAAGCTCAATACCTCCAGTTAATTGCTTAACAGCGTCATCCTTAGCCTTTTGGAAGTTTGCTACGTTAATTTTGATATCACCGTTGACGTCAATACCTCTCTTTTGCGCTTCCGTATGCATTTGGTGGAATAAATGAGAATTATTTAGAAGTGCTTTGGAGGGGATACATCCAACGTTAAGACAGGTACCGCCTAATTTGCCTCTTTTTTCTACACATGCAGTGTTAAATCCCAATTGAGCAGCTTTGATAGCAGCCACGTAACCAGCAGGGCCACCACCGATGATGACTACATCATGTGACTTGTTAATGGTCAATGTCCTGACTGTGGACGAAAAGGCACGCTTATTATTTAGGAGTGATCTGATTCTTAACATTGTGAACTGTTAGTATGTTCTTTGATGGTACGACAGAGACAATCGAACAAAACCGTATATATATAAATATACGTTATATGTATATATATATCTATATATATTCGAGGTGAGTCAAAGGGTACGAATTATCATCAAATTGTTTATTAGCATTATAATACACTAAGTTTCCATTAAGTTGCTCCGCGGAGACTTCTCGCCAATGAGGGAACAGCCGTTCGAGATGATAAAGTATTCTAAAAACGAGTCATCATTAAAAACGATTCACGTGATATTCACGTGCATAAACCATTAGTAAGTATATATTTTTAGTGGGATATATGAGGGTACATTGCATCATGACTATTCGTGGTAGTCACGCATACGTTTGTCAGTGGCATTGTTCGAGTATTCCTCTGTTCTTCATTTCCCTTTTTTCCTATAGCCTCGCCTACGCTCTTTCACGTTTGTGCTGATAGAAACAATGTGGTAAGAAAAATTAAATCTCTAAAGGTGCAATGAATGTATAAGAAAGTACAACGCATATAGAGTATCCGGCATAGGACAGGATTACGCAAACACACGCACAGATACAATGGTTTCTACCCCTGAACTGAAGAAATATATGGACAAGAAGATATTGCTGAATATAAATGGATCTAGGAAAGTGGCAGGAATTTTGCGAGGCTACGATATTTTCTTAAACGTCGTTCTTGATGATGCAATGGAGATAAATGGTGAAGACCCTGCCAATAACCACCAGCTAGGCTTGCAGACCGTCATTAGGGGCAACTCCATAATATCCCTAGAGGCTCTAGATGCCATATAAAATTATATATATATATATATATGTCGACCTCTATGTACTATACAGCAATACTATTTTCTAATTTGCATTTCCACGCCTGCGTTGCTAAACCCACATTTTTCATAGAATTTGACATTTTTCTCATCGCAATCTAAAATAATCTTATAACAACCGTAGTCAAAGCCGATAGTTACCAATTGATCAATCAAGAGCTTGCCCAAACCTTGGCCCTGATACTTGGAGTTTACTGCAATGTCCTCGATGTGGCCACATAGCCCCAGTTCATGAATGATCTTTCTTTCGATGATGATATTCCCCGTAGCGGCAACCGTCTCGGTGCGCTTGTCCACAATCACCATGGGGTTATATTGCATTATTTTTTTATCTTCGTTATCATTCCATACTGTGGCTTCATTCCAGTATTTTATGAGTTTGCTGAAGGATTCGGGGGTAATAGTGCCCACGGTGGTCAAAACCTTTAGCGTCTCAGTGACCTGTTCCAAATCCCCCTCTTCCATTCGCCTTATATAAAATCCATCGGGTAAGCTCATTATTTTATGTTGATATCCAGCTTCCGTTCGTCAACTATTCTCTCGAGCTCAGTTTTGGGTTTTGGCATGTAAACAATGCCTTCGCTTGTATTACGCAAAAAAAAAAAAAATAAATAAAAAAAAAAAAAAAAAAATAAGGTATAAATCGTTGGTTCTTTTATGCACAATTATTTAACTATAGTTATCTATTTACGTAAAGGCTTCTATTTTTCCTTATCTACAAGAAATTGCATGAAGTTTAATTTTTTTTGTCACCTTTGATCTTCCTGAATGTGTTGGTAATGAAATTTTCTAGTCTCTTCAAAGTGTTGTCGTCATCCTTTTTTGCGTGTTTTTCCTCTTCTTGTTTTTGTTTCTTCAGTATCTCTTCATTAATGGCTGTACCCGCGGCTGTGCCCGGTTGCATGGTTTTCTTGGCCATGTCATCGTTGGTGACATCTGCCAGTGCCTCCCACAAGCATTTTTCTGCCAGCGATTGCGGTTTCTTAACAACGATCTTGTACTGGACTTTCATATCACCGCGAATGGTTGATGTTTTAGGAACACCCATGTTAGGAATGGATATCACTTGATTGTATTGAGTCCCTGGAGCGACCTTTATCCTGATCTTTTGTCCCTCCACAGTGGGGATAGTGACAGTACCACCAAGTGCAGCTGTGGTTATAGGAATCTCCTTGTCGTACCAAATATCGTACTTGTTCTTTATCGAAAAGTTGGGATCCTTGTCGACACGAATTCTCACCAAAATATCACCTCTTGATAACTTGACTGAATCTTTCAAGTCCGCCTCTACAGCGATGTCAGGGTATGAGCCTTGGCCAGGGATCCTGACCACGTCGCCGTCCTGTAATCCATGTGGCAAGTCCACCGTAATTGTCTTTGCCCTGTTGACCTGAACACCCTCACCATGGCACTTGGTACAATTGTCCTGAGGCCGTTTCATGGTACCTTCACCGTTGCAAGTAGGACAAGTCGACATCATCTGAAATCCGCCCCTAATGTGAACAGTGGTTCCTGTTCCGTGACAAGTGCTACAACTGACCTTATGCGTGTTTGGTTTCATTCCCGTCCCTGAACAGGTACTACAAGGGTCCAGCGCAGAGAATCTTAACTGAACGTTCTTGGACCCAAACACTGCGTCCTTGAAAGACACTTTATGGACAATCTCGATTGGGTCGCCCCTATATTGTCTGAACATAGATGACGACCTGCTTGCGCCACCGCTACCGCGGCCACCACCACCAAATGCAGCACCAAACAGGTCTTCAAAATTGATACCGCCAAATGGCGAGCCGCCTGCACTGGTGAATCCTGAGAAATCATGAAATTGGGAACCAAAGGGAGAGCCACTACCACCACCGGCACCTCCAGCGGCACCGCCGCCGCCGAAGGCAGCGGGCCCAAATTGATCGTACTGCTGCCTCTTCGTTTCGTCTGACAGAATTTCATAAGCGTTCTGTAAATCGTGGAATTTCTTCTCAGCATCCGGTTCCTTGTTGATATCCGGGTGGTACTTCTTTGCCAGTTTGTAGTATGCTTTTTTGATTTCCGCACCTGTAGCAGATTTCTTCAAGCCTAAAGTATCGTACGGGTCCTTGAATGCTTCGTTGTTTCTGATTGCAGAAGTATGGAAGCTAGATTTTGGTATTCGTGGAGCGATGGATGCAAACGCGATGGCATGTCTATAAAGAATATTATTGATATGGCGAGAATGTCCCACATGGTGTCTAAAGACACCGGAACACCTTGACAATACACCTTGTTGGAAAGCCATTGTTATGTTATGTTTAGAGTATGATATAGGACTTCTCTCTCTTTTTTTTTTTTTGTCCAGGTGGAGTGCGATTTGTTCGTTATATGCCTCATTCCTTAATTTTTATCAGTCAGAACGTTATTTCGCGCTGCAAGTTCCTTACTTTTCCATAGAGTTCCACAGGATGTAAAGAAAAATAATGATAAAAAAAAGCAGAACATATTACCCTTCTTTTGGAGCGTACTTCCATCTGTTACCCGCTCATCCAAATGCACATTCTGTTACCCTCTTGTTCGGTATTTTTCGGAGTTCTCCTTTTCTCCTTCTTTTCCTCTTGATACACAGAAAAGTGGGAGAAGGTAGGGGGAGTCAGAGAATGAAGAAAAAAAGGGGACGCGCAAATCCAAGTGAAAATCTCCGGGAGCGGGCGGATCCCACTAACGGCCCAGCCGAAAATGGAAAAAAAGGGTCGGTGATGTGTGGGTGCCAGCTGGCGGTAGCAATGACGACGTGTTGACGGGCCCTTGGCTCTTGGGACAAGGACTAGAAGCCAAAAGCCAGAGGCGGTAAAAATAGCAAGACTAGAATATTGCTGGCATCTGTTAAGGGGATATGTTGCAACTTGCAGGGGGCGGCACAAAATAACATAGAAACGTAGTAAAGAGGGGAAAAGGAAAAGGAAAAGGAAAAGGAAGGAAAAAAACCCATTGACGTAGAAATTGAAAGAAGGAAAGGTATACGCAAGCATTAATACAACCCACAAACACAGACCAGAAGCACTCTAGACGGAGAGTAACTAGATCTACAGCCCCTGGAAAATCGTTTGGTCAACTTTGAGGTTCCGGTCGTCCCCCTCTTGATCTGAAAGGTCTTTCTCTAAATCTATATTAAAACGTATAAATAGGACGGTGAATTGCGTTCTACTTCCTCAATTGCGTTTGATCTTATTTAATCTCTCTCTAATATATAGAAAAAAAAACCATCTGATTATTCGATAATCTCAAACAAACAACTCAAAACAAAAAAAACTAAATACAACAATGTCTGACGCAGGTAGAAAAGGATTCGGTGAAAAAGCTTCTGAAGCTTTGAAGCCAGACTCTCAAAAGTCATACGCTGAACAAGGTAAGGAATACATCACTGACAAGGCCGACAAGGTCGCTGGTAAGGTTCAACCAGAAGACAACAAGGGTGTCTTCCAAGGTGTCCACGACTCTGCCGAAAAAGGCAAGGATAACGCTGAAGGTCAAGGTGAATCTTTGGCAGACCAAGCTAGAGATTACATGGGAGCCGCCAAGTCCAAGTTGAACGATGCCGTCGAATATGTTTCCGGTCGTGTCCACGGTGAAGAAGACCCAACCAAGAAGTAAATCTTTCGGAACTCTTTGTAGTTACATGGTTTTTTCTTTATGATGTGTGATGTTCCTTAATATTATATTCAATGAATAGCAGAGTAATAAAAAAATTCTAAAAAAAAAACGCTTAAATCGAGGTGGAATATATAAACTTAAGTACGCATATACTCTAGTTCAGTTTAAAAATTAGCTGTTTTTTTAAAAAAAAAAATTCTCTTTCTTTACAAAATGTTCTTAAATGTATGTATGTGTGTGTGTGTGTGTGTGCGTATTGTTCTATTTCACTCCAGCTTAAACATGGCGGTTGCTTCTTCGTCATCAATTTCCGCGCGTTCGATTTTATTTAAAAGTACTTTCTTTGAAGCGCCGAGATTTTTCATGAAATCCGTCTCAAATCCAAGCAAATTATCTTTGAATTTCTTTCTCTTTTTACCGCGAATCCCAAGCACTGACGCTACGGGGATGTCTTCAAATTCATTGAATATCTTGATTAACCCAATATCGCGTCTTTTCAACCTGTTTGGCACCTGGGATTTTTTCAAATCGGCGAGAAACTCCTCTTGTGTCTTACCATTTTCTGACACATGCTTGTTCAGATCTAGCGATATTAGCTTGTCGACCTTGTTTACCGTAGCCGAACTATTGTATTTTTTCAATGGTGTTAGATTTAAATCGTTTTTGTCAATGATAGCAGCGGAGGTGATTTCTTCTTCTGTTTCTGTTGGTGCTGCTGGCGTTACTTTGGGCAGTTGTGGTGTGACTTTTTTCCTGTTCAATGTCATGGGTGAAGAAGATTCCAGTATGGGCGTAGGCGTCAAAAGTGATCTAGTCTCCTCTACAGTCTCCTCGCTCTTGTCATCTTCCCCTTCACCGTCCTCTTCACTCTTGTCACCACCGATACTGGGCTTTTTCACCTCTGTAACATTGGTACGCTCGCGCTTCCTACCCTCCTCCATCTTACTCATGAATTCTCTTCTCTTGATGCGTTGGTTGGCTCCGAACTCTAATTCATCTTCAGGATCCGTGTCGTAACTGCGTTCCGTACACCTTAAAATGAACTTTCCAGCAGGTGCACCATCTTCCAATCCATTGAAAAATCTTACTGATTCTTCGACCTCCTCCTGGCTTAAGTTTGTCTCCAAATGAATATATAGCAGCCAAATCAATATGTTTGATCTATCCTTTGGCTCGTATTTCGAATAGTCCAGTATATCAAATAATGTTGTTGCATAAGCTGCTTTTGATTCTTGTTTTTCATTTTCCGCTTCCGTTTCTTTTACTTCATTCTGTTCATCTACCATATCTTGCTCCTGAGCTTTCGATTCGACTTCCACATACTTGGAAAGAAACCTCTTGTCAATTAGGCCGGAATTATCACATATGCTAAACAACATATTAATAATGTTAAATTTGTTAACGGTGTCCACTTCACCATCATTTTGGTCGACCTTTTTGTAAGTCTCCATCAATGAGAGTTGCTCATTGCCCCACGGCAGATTTTTCAGAATAGATTTCAGTCTAGGTGTATCCTGCAAAAGTTTCGGATCATTGGCATGTAATTGTAAAACTGGCACGGAGTGAAAAGTTCTCAATTGCGATGTCATTTCTAAATAAAAATTTATAGTGGTGTTCAACCTACCAATGTTGACCAATAACGCTAAAACACAAGTAGAAAATGCTACTTGTTGGTCTAATAATAGTTTATCTCTGAGAATTTTGGAACATTTGATAGAAGTGGCTATTGTCAACACATACAATTGTGCGAACGTCAATTTATCGTTAAATACAAATGTCCTTGCATCGTACTCTTTGTCGGTCACGTTGATTGATAATTTATCGCCATCGATATTAATGGGTACAATAGAGTTCTTGTATAGGGGTTTTAGAACATTAGTGAAGATTTGCCTCTTGTCCATCAACAGTTCTTGCATGAAACTGAACTGAATGTCCTTTCTATTGAATGGCTCGCCGTCAGGTTTCTTCAAATGACGATTGTATTTACTGGCATTGCTTTCTTTGGGTTTCCTTCTAACAGTGTTAGTTGTCACTGGCCCCGTTGCCGTACTTGCTCCTGTTGCTTCAGGCACTGTAGAAGGTTCGAAGTTGAGCAAGATGTTGGTATTTTCTTCTTCACTTTGCGTGGAGTCATCATCATTTTTATCGTCGATTTCAATCTCGTGTATAACTGGAATGCTTTTTGTAGTCACAGTCTCGGTCTCTGATTGAATGGAGCTTGGGGATGCTTCTTCTTGTGATCCCGATTTTACAGATTGCATTGGAGAATCTGCTTTTGTTTCGTCAGAATTGTCTTCTCGTAGTTGGAAAGTATCATGAATTGGATCGTATACTCTCTTCCCCATCTTTAATTAGAGTGTCGCCTTTATTTAGCTTTCGATTTTACTTAGTTAATCATGAACTGTTTCCAATACCATATCAGCATTCATTGGGCGTTCTTTACTTACTTGTACCGTTACCGCATTCGAGGGTAACCTGTTTTTCGTTGTACACGATATGCTACAGAATTGTCTTAATATGGGCTAAGAAAAAAAAAAGTCTGATTATTTCTGATACTGCAAAATATATACTGGCTTGGTTAAGAAAAGTGTTGCTTTAGTTCCTTTACATCAAGAGTCGTTAAATTGTTTTGTGTCATAACAGTAGTGGTCTTTTGAGACATCAATCGACTCTCAGGTTTTCCTTCTGTTCATCTTCTTGTTTTCGGTAAAGGTCAGCCAGCATATTTCAATTCTCTCTTTTTTGAAATAACATTATGTAATCTTTCAATCCTTTCTATCCAACGTCTGCTAAATAATTTATTCAAATGACATGTAGACCAGAAAATCGAACGTTGGATAATTTTTCATCCTGAATCATGTTGGTCTCAACTAGAGCAATTTTTTCACGTCCTCTGACACAAAACTCGATAAACTGTCGCATCAGTTTAAAAAAATATGTACGTGTATAATAACTGAATTTAAAAGGATAGTAAATAATTTTTGCATTTTATGGAATGTCAAAATACTAATAAGTCGCAAATATAGCTATCAAATACCATAATTTAGCTACTTATAGAAAGATGCCCAAATCCCGACCAAAAAGGACCATTGCGTCTTCCTCGTCAGTTTTTTATGGAAGTTCACCTTTCCAAAATGATGGCTACATCAAAGTAATGGAACTCGTATCACACATTGTCATTGAAATAAATCATTCACCTACCGCAACAACGGATGAAACGAGAAAGCAGAATAATCCGGAGCTGAAAGTGAAAGAACCAGTTTGTAACCTCAAGAAGTGGGAAAATAACACTAACTTTATATTGGAAGATCATACGAAGAATAAAACAAAACTTTCTAGCACAGATAGGATACGTAAGTGGTTTAGAAGACATATATTAAAGGAAGAGATCGAAATCCTTTCCCATGGAAAACAATTGAGTAGTATTGATGAGGATTATTGCCCTTCAAATGTTCTTGTAGGATGTTCAAGAGATCTAAATAAACTCAGATCATTTCAAAATTTTTAGGAATATAAAATTTCTCAGTAAGAAAAAGAAGATGAATGCGTTTATAGTATTTTAAGTTGTTCAATAGAATATCTTCAATATGTTCATATGTGGACTAAAAGAAGATTTTGGTATATGTCTATAAATTTATTGTTGGTAAACGCCATTAAGCAGCTTTCCAAGAATATGTTATCATTGAGGAGAAGTACGAAAACTGATTATGCACGATTAGGAAAAATTCTGCAAGGAGTATTAAAAAATGGCCTTCGAGAAGAAATGAAATCTCTTTCGATGAGCAATGGTCTTATGGATAATTTGATAGACATATGAAAAAGTCAAAAGTTTTTTTGGCCATATGCAGTAAAAACTTACCCTTCAAATTGCAAAACCATTAGTTTTATTATATTTTTTTTTTTTTCTTTCATTGAAGTATACACGAAATCCCATACGCAAATAAACAGTCGTTGTATCATCAATTTCGGCTGTCTGGATGGCGACTACGAGAGGAAGCTTGCTTGCCATGATAGGACCAATCTCAATTTTTAATTTTTCATTAACTAGCTAATTTTCTATAATGCTCTAAGTTTCCTTTTTCGTTTTGTTTCTTTATAGTGATGATGCTGTTATTGTGACGCTATCAAATCATATACTGTCATCAATCCTCATCTCATCGGCTCCGGAACGCGTTGAATATGTTGTTAAACAAGCTCTTTATAGCTAGCTATAGTAGAAAAGGAAGGAAAGAAGTCTAATCGCTGTATTATCGACTGACAAGGGTTGTCAGTTGCCTTCTTTTATTTTTTGTACTCCCCTGAATCGAGCGGATGTATTTTTTAACAAAGTATTCAGAATTGTTTTTGTATAATCAAAATTTGTCGACGCTAAGAAAATGACGGACGTCGTAATTCCGCTACTAGGTTTTGTGTGCTCATCGATATTTGACACCTATTTTCGACACTTTTAAGGTTATATACTTTGTTTCGGATGTGGGGTACACTCAGTTGACTGATTATGAAAGATATGGCGTAGCCGTTGGGTTAGGGTTATTACACAGAAATGAATTATACCAGTGAAATTATTCTCTTTATGTTTGTTCCTACATGTTTTCCAATCAGAAGGAATTGTTATATAAGGACACAAGAAATGTGTTGGTACGCTCTGCGCCTCAATGACGGTTTATCTATCTAAAACTATTTCTTTCTCGTAATAAAAATACAATAAATAATTAATAATAATATAGTTGATCGATATAACAAAAAAATAACAGCGAGGATGGTTAGTTCAAGTGTTTCCATTTTGGGGACTAGCGCCAAGGCATCCACTTCTCTAAGTAGAAAGGATGAAATTAAACTAACCCCTGAAACAAGGGAAGCTAGCTTGGACATTCCATACAAACCCATTATTGCATACTGGACGGTGATGGGTCTCTGTCTGATGATTGCCTTTGGTGGATTCATTTTTGGTTGGGATACAGGAACCATTTCAGGGTTTATTAACCAAACAGATTTCAAGAGAAGGTTTGGTGAGTTACAAAGGGACGGCAGTTTTCAACTATCAGATGTCAGGACAGGGCTAATTGTCGGTATCTTCAACATAGGTTGTGCTTTAGGTGGCCTAACGCTGGGACGCCTGGGCGATATTTATGGGCGTAAAATCGGCTTAATGTGTGTTATACTGGTGTATGTTGTTGGTATCGTGATCCAGATTGCTTCCTCTGACAAATGGTATCAATATTTTATTGGTAGAATTGTTTCTGGAATGGGTGTTGGAGGTGTTGCTGTGCTGTCGCCAACTTTGATCTCAGAAATTTCCCCAAAGCACCTAAGAGGCACTTGTGTCTCTTTTTACCAGCTAATGATTACCCTTGGAATTTTCTTGGGCTACTGTACCAATTATGGTACAAAGAAATATTCAAATTCAATACAGTGGCGGGTTCCCTTGGGTTTGTGTTTTGCGTGGGCAATCTTTATGGTGATTGGAATGGTTATGGTTCCGGAATCGCCCAGATATTTAGTAGAAAAAGGTAAGTATGAAGAAGCTAGAAGGTCTTTGGCCAAATCAAACAAGGTCACAGTTACTGATCCAGGCGTTGTTTTTGAGTTTGATACTATAGTTGCAAATATGGAATTAGAAAGGGCTGTTGGAAATGCCAGTTGGCACGAACTCTTCTCAAATAAAGGAGCAATTCTACCAAGGGTAATAATGGGAATCGTTATCCAGTCACTGCAACAGCTTACTGGCTGTAATTATTTTTTCTACTACGGCACGACCATTTTCAATGCTGTTGGAATGCAAGACTCTTTCGAGACTTCCATTGTCCTTGGGGCTGTTAATTTTGCTTCTACATTTGTTGCACTATACATTGTGGATAAATTTGGGCGTCGAAAATGTTTATTGTGGGGGTCTGCCTCGATGGCAATTTGTTTCGTCATATTCGCCACCGTTGGCGTCACTAGATTATGGCCACAAGGGAAAGACCAACCTTCTTCGCAAAGTGCTGGTAATGTTATGATCGTTTTTACTTGTTTCTTCATTTTCTCTTTTGCCATTACTTGGGCTCCTATCGCCTATGTCATTGTGGCAGAAACTTATCCATTAAGAGTTAAAAATCGTGCCATGGCCATTGCGGTTGGTGCGAACTGGATGTGGGGTTTCTTGATTGGATTTTTCACACCCTTTATCACTAGATCCATAGGATTTTCTTATGGCTATGTTTTCATGGGTTGCTTAATCTTTTCGTACTTCTACGTTTTCTTCTTTGTTTGCGAAACAAAGGGATTAACTCTGGAGGAAGTTAATGAAATGTACGAAGAAAGAATAAAGCCATGGAAGTCCGGAGGTTGGATTCCCAGTTCTAGAAGAACACCACAACCAACAAGCAGTACACCATTAGTTATTGTTGATAGTAAATAATTTCTAAATATTCTTGTACTCTGGTAAACAGAAATAACAACAGATAATGGATTGATGCTTTACTTCTATTTCATGGAGATTGGTTTTATATAATAGCCTTTATTAATGGCGTCACAAATTGAAAAAAAAATTAAAAAAAATAAGACGGACACATTTGCGACGCCGGTGAATAAATGCATATAAGTAGTTTATAAGCTAGCTACTACTCAGAAATAATTTCAAAAAAAAAAAGAAGTGGGCACTTTAAAATGAAGATTAGCTATAGTAAATTACTGTAGTATAACAACTACCTGCTATCTTTCTGAAAAAATCAGGCAATGTAAGGTCAAACTTGTACCATCGACATATATAATGTTTTGAGATATAAGTAACTAGAGACCAGTTTATACAGGATCTTACCTCTTTTTACCGTTATGAAAGCTTTATTACTGCGTTGTTAGTAAACACACATATTATTTTCGGGTAGTCCTGTCGATGTTCCAAGGCTTTGCATTTATCATTGTTTCCGCTTCATCGGTGGTATTAGTTAGTGTATCTGTATGTGAAGTATGTGGATAGGTGCTTCTATTATTGGAACAAAACACCTTAAACGCGCACTAGGTTATAGGAAAGGGTCCATTATTCAAAGAACGGCTTATTGAAAAGTATGTTGTAAAGCTCGGTCATATCGCGCATAGCCACGATAAGGCGTGGTGCTGCTTCATAGATTGAGAGGCGCAGTCAATACACAACCATACCGGTAGTTTGATAAATGATACTATCATTCCGGAAGCTCTCTAGTAAGCTGTAGGTGGCATATACGGTATCTATCATCTAGTAATAGCTATTGATTTTTTTCTCGACTATGCTATATGTGTTGTGATGGTTCACTTAGAAGTGAAAAAGTAGCAATAAATTAGACAGACAGAAGTAATTGAAGCTACATTCAACAACATGGCTAAGTAAAAAAGCGTAGAATATCATGATGGGTTTTTTTATCTTTTAATTGCTTTCTATGTAGTATAATGGACCGATCTTTGCAAGTATATATCTGTATGTATCCATATTTAGATGGCAGCAAGCAATATAGATTTGATGAGCTTATATCATTTTATCGTCCTTGTCCAAAAAGTCTTGATAACATTAAAAGTCACTACCGTCAAATCCATCATCAAATCCGCCGTCGAACCCACCAGCATCATCAAATCCGCCGTCGGACCCACCAGCATCATCACCGTAGTAATTGTTCTCGACAACGACAGTGTCTGGTCCGTCATAGTTGTGGTCGTCAAATGCGTGTTCTAGCATAGCTCCACCTAACAAACCCGCACCAACACCAAGTAAACCACCCATCATGGCACCGCCGTGTCCACTACCTTTACTGGTGCTTGGCGCAGTTCCATAGTATGCTTGCTGTGGTGCTGCTGCTGGCATAGGGGCTTGTTGAGGATAGTAACGCTGCTGTTGAGGGTATTGAGGGTACTGAGGCTGTTGAGGCTGATAGTAACGAGGTTGCTGTGCTTGGGCCCCTGCTTGCACTTGCGGTGTTGATTGAGAAGAATAAGGTGGAGGAGCCTGGTCTGCCTGTTGACGAGAACTCTTCTCATTGTTAACACCTGGTGGAGGACCTTTGGGTCTTGGCCATGTTGTTCCCCTTGGTGGTTCCCACTGAGAGCTGTTCGTAGATAAATCTACATAATACCAAGTCTGGTATTCATCATCAAAAACAGCCTTCCAGCCAGAAGGCACTTGAGGAGGATTACTTTTACTTTGAGCCATTACTTTAAAATGTTTTGGGTTTTTTTATCGACTCTCTTGTAGTGAGTGATAAAAGCAATTCAGAAAGAGTCTTTTGATTATCATGACTAAAGTAAACTTTTTCTTCCAGCTGCCGGCTCGGTCAGGTGGACGAAACAAAAAAGCCTGTTGAAATAATACTGAATACGTTAAAACGTCACAGCGCTTGTATATCTTGTGAGAGAAAGGCTATTACCACTGTTATATGAATATAGATTGCTCAACAAAGCGTGTCTTTTTCTGTGTGCTTAAAATATAGTGTCTTTTTTGGGAAAAAAACGTTTATTTACAGTATTCTCTTCTTCTTCTCCTCATTCAACTTGTTGCGGTTCGAAGAAAATTACGCATAAAGAATCAAAGAAAGGCAAAAATTACGCTGTACGATGGGGTCGTTTCCCTTAGCTGAGTTTCCATTACGTGATATCCCTGTTCCTTATAGCTACCGTGTGTCTGGCGGTATAGCTTCCTCAGGTAGTGTTACTGCGCTTGTTACTGCCGCTGGCACTCATCGAAACTCGTCCACGGCTAAGACAGTTGAGACAGAAGACGGCGAAGAAGATATCGATGAGTATCAGAGGAAAAGAGCAGCTGGTTCTGGCGAATCCACTCCTGAACGCAGTGATTTCAAAAGGGTAAAACATGATAATCACAAAACCCTCCATCCAGTTAACTTACAGAACACCGGTGCAGCGTCTGTGGATAATGACGGTCTGCACAATTTAACAGATATATCCAACGATGCAGAAAAACTTTTGATGTCTGTGGATGATGGTTCTGCCGCACCTTCTACATTGAGTGTAAACATGGGAGTGGCATCTCATAATGTTGCTGCTCCCACTACCGTCAATGCGGCAACAATAACTGGCAGTGATGTTAGTAACAATGTTAATAGTGCTACTATTAACAATCCTATGGAGGAAGGAGCGCTGCCGTTATCACCCACTGCTTCCTCTCCAGGTACCACAACTCCTTTAGCTAAAACTACGAAAACTATCAACAACAATAATAATATCGCCGATTTGATAGAATCCAAAGATTCTATAATCTCCCCTGAATACCTTTCTGATGAGATTTTCAGCGCAATAAACAATAATCTCCCTCACGCATACTTCAAAAATTTATTATTTAGATTAGTTGCCAACATGGATAGGAGTGAACTATCCGACTTGGGGACTTTAATCAAGGATAATTTAAAGAGGGACCTAATAACGTCTTTGCCTTTTGAAATAAGTTTGAAAATTTTCAATTATTTGCAATTCGAGGATATTATAAATTCCCTTGGGGTCTCCCAAAATTGGAACAAAATAATTAGAAAATCTACATCGTTGTGGAAAAAACTTCTGATATCGGAAAATTTTGTGAGCCCAAAGGGTTTTAATTCTCTCAATCTCAAACTCTCCCAAAAATACCCAAAACTCTCACAACAAGATCGCCTTAGATTATCTTTTCTGGAGAATATATTCATTTTAAAAAATTGGTACAATCCCAAGTTTGTACCACAAAGGACCACGTTAAGAGGCCATATGACGAGTGTTATTACGTGCTTGCAATTTGAAGATAATTATGTCATTACGGGGGCTGATGACAAAATGATCAGAGTTTATGATTCGATAAACAAGAAATTTCTTCTACAACTATCAGGTCATGATGGTGGGGTTTGGGCATTGAAGTATGCCCATGGCGGTATTTTAGTCAGCGGTTCTACAGACAGAACGGTGCGAGTTTGGGATATTAAGAAAGGTTGTTGTACCCATGTGTTTAAAGGTCATAACTCTACGGTGAGGTGCCTAGATATAGTAGAATATAAAAATATCAAGTACATTGTTACTGGTTCGAGAGATAACACTTTGCACGTTTGGAAATTGCCCAAGGAGTCCTCCGTTCCTGATCATGGGGAAGAACATGATTATCCATTAGTCTTTCATACCCCTGAGGAGAACCCATATTTTGTTGGTGTTTTAAGAGGACATATGGCATCTGTAAGAACTGTCTCAGGCCACGGTAATATTGTCGTTAGTGGCTCCTATGATAATACACTGATTGTGTGGGATGTTGCGCAAATGAAATGTTTGTATATTTTAAGTGGACATACGGATCGTATTTATTCGACAATCTACGATCATGAAAGAAAAAGGTGCATCTCTGCCAGTATGGATACCACTATTAGAATTTGGGATTTGGAAAATATATGGAATAATGGAGAATGTTCCTACGCAACAAATTCAGCATCGCCATGCGCCAAAATACTTGGTGCTATGTACACTTTGCAGGGTCATACAGCTTTGGTCGGTTTATTAAGATTATCCGACAAATTTTTGGTCAGTGCCGCTGCAGACGGTTCAATAAGGGGTTGGGACGCAAACGACTACTCTAGAAAATTTTCCTACCATCATACCAATTTGAGTGCAATTACCACATTTTATGTATCGGATAATATTTTGGTGAGTGGATCGGAAAATCAGTTCAACATCTATAATCTACGGAGTGGGAAATTGGTCCACGCAAATATTCTAAAAGATGCTGATCAGATTTGGTCGGTTAATTTTAAGGGCAAAACACTTGTTGCAGCAGTTGAAAAAGATGGACAGAGCTTTTTAGAAATTCTGGATTTCAGCAAAGCTTCAAAAATTAACTACGTTAGCAATCCCGTAAACTCCTCGTCGTCGTCTTTGGAATCCATTTCTACTTCTTTGGGTCTAACGAGGACAACTATAATACCATGACCTTTCCCAGAGAATAAGCATTGACTCATACTTAGATAATATAGCTTAATAAGTAGTTATATAATCAGTAAAAAAGTACAATAACAACTTCGTACATTTTATTGAATATAAACTGCAGCTAAACTGCTTGTATGTTCAATTTTAATTGTGTTTACAAAAAGGGTGCCGTTTATTAATTAATGTTTCTTCCCTGAAAATATGGAAAGTACAAGTTTTTAGTTGAGAAGGGTTTAAGAAAGTTTTGAAAATGATCTAAAAAAATATAAAAGCAATCAAAGAAATAAAAGCTGGAAAAATGCGTAATAACCGAAGTGACTAAAATTTCTTTACGCGCCAAATAAGAAATCGATGCTCTTGAAAGTAGCAACCATTTTTTAAATAATATATTCCTGATGGTTCTTGGCCCAAGAGTTTTCTTGAACTTTTAACGTTAAGAAGTTGATTCTGCTGATTTTTTTCAAGTTATCAAGCGTTATGTTTTGAAACATCTGTTCCGTTTTCAGTTTTTCAAAAAGATCGATATTCTCTTGAGAATTAGGAAGTTCTACGCTCAACCTCCCGTGGGCAGAAGAAATACAAAAGCTAATACAATTGTGTTAGAATAAAGTTCTAATATTATCTAATTAGTAGTATTCATGTTACTAGTATATTATCACATGATATTTCTCAAATTGGACAATGTAAATAATGAGTGTTTTTATGACACAATCTTTATCGTTAGATGTTTCAACGTTCCAAGGCTTGGTTCTATCGCTCTTCTCTTCAAATTGTAATCGTTTGTCATGATAAACACGTACGGGAAAAAAAAAAAAAGTATCAATAACGCGTAAAGTGAATAGAGTATTGGATTCTATAAGACCGAAGACGCTCATATCACATCTCATAAAATCACTTAAAGCAAGCATCCAGAGGCTATTGATAAAAAGCAGGCACAAGGAGACGCAATGGGACGTTTAGTTGGCTTAGAACTAAGTAATTTCAAGTCCTATAGAGGCGTTACCAAGGTAGGATTCGGCGAGTCGAATTTCACAAGTATTATCGGTCCTAACGGATCTGGTAAATCGAATATGATGGATGCTATCTCATTCGTACTCGGTGTGCGGAGTAATCATTTGAGGTCAAACATCTTGAAAGATTTAATCTATAGAGGTGTTCTAAACGATGAGAATAGTGACGATTATGATAACGAGGGCGCTGCCTCTTCGAACCCACAATCCGCATACGTGAAGGCATTTTATCAAAAAGGTAACAAACTGGTGGAGCTGATGAGGATAATTTCCAGAAACGGTGACACTAGTTATAAAATTGATGGAAAAACTGTCTCCTATAAGGACTATTCTATATTTCTTGAGAACGAAAATATTCTTATCAAAGCCAAAAATTTTCTAGTGTTCCAGGGTGATGTTGAGCAAATTGCAGCACAATCTCCCGTAGAATTATCAAGAATGTTTGAAGAAGTATCAGGTTCTATCCAATACAAAAAGGAGTATGAAGAGTTGAAGGAAAAGATTGAGAAATTAAGCAAATCTGCAACCGAATCTATAAAAAATAGGAGAAGGATCCATGGAGAATTGAAGACATATAAAGAAGGTATCAATAAGAACGAGGAGTATAGGAAACAATTGGACAAAAAAAATGAATTACAGAAGTTCCAGGCTCTATGGCAGTTATATCATTTAGAGCAACAAAAAGAGGAGCTAACGGACAAGCTGTCCGCATTAAACTCTGAAATATCGTCTTTAAAGGGAAAAATAAATAACGAGATGAAATCATTACAACGCTCAAAATCTTCCTTTGTTAAAGAAAGCGCAGTAATTTCTAAGCAAAAAAGTAAATTAGATTATATCTTCAAGGATAAGGAAAAATTAGTCTCGGATTTACGGCTCATAAAGGTTCCTCAACAGGCAGCAGGGAAGCGAATTTCCCATATAGAAAAAAGAATCGAAAGTTTACAGAAAGATCTTCAAAGACAGAAGACTTATGTGGAGAGATTTGAAACACAACTAAAAGTGGTGACCAGATCAAAGGAAGCTTTTGAAGAGGAAATCAAACAATCTGCTAGAAACTATGACAAATTCAAGCTAAATGAAAATGATTTAAAGACATATAATTGCTTACATGAAAAATATCTGACTGAAGGTGGGTCAATCCTAGAAGAAAAAATTGCCGTTTTGAACAACGATAAGCGAGAAATCCAAGAGGAATTGGAGAGATTCAACAAAAGGGCAGATATTTCTAAAAGAAGGATAACGGAGGAGCTTTCTATAACAGGAGAAAAATTGGACACGCAATTAAACGATTTAAGAGTTTCTTTGAATGAGAAAAACGCCCTTCATACTGAACGTTTGCACGAGCTGAAAAAATTACAATCTGATATTGAATCTGCTAATAATCAAGAATACGACTTAAATTTCAAGTTGAGGGAAACGTTGGTTAAGATCGATGACTTGAGTGCTAATCAAAGAGAAACAATGAAAGAAAGAAAACTAAGAGAAAATATAGCAATGTTGAAAAGATTCTTCCCCGGAGTAAAAGGTCTTGTTCATGATCTTTGTCACCCAAAAAAGGAGAAATATGGCTTGGCAGTGTCTACCATCTTAGGTAAGAACTTTGATTCCGTCATTGTAGAAAATTTAACCGTAGCTCAAGAATGCATTGCATTTTTGAAGAAGCAACGTGCGGGCACTGCATCTTTCATACCACTAGACACAATTGAGACAGAGTTACCTACATTATCATTGCCTGACTCACAAGACTATATTTTATCAATTAATGCTATTGACTACGAGCCGGAATATGAAAAAGCGATGCAATATGTGTGTGGCGATTCCATCATATGTAATACGTTGAATATTGCTAAAGATCTGAAATGGAAAAAGGGCATAAGAGGCAAATTGGTTACAATTGAAGGTGCTTTGATCCACAAGGCCGGTTTGATGACAGGTGGTATATCAGGAGATGCCAATAATAGGTGGGATAAAGAAGAATATCAAAGCTTAATGTCTTTAAAAGACAAATTACTAATCCAAATCGATGAACTTTCCAACGGTCAACGCTCTAATTCAATCAGAGCAAGAGAAGTTGAAAATAGTGTTTCACTATTGAACTCGGACATAGCAAATTTGAGAACTCAAGTAACACAACAAAAACGCTCCTTGGATGAAAATCGTTTAGAGATTAAGTACCATAATGACTTGATAGAGAAAGAAATTCAACCGAAGATAACTGAACTAAAGAAGAAGCTAGATGATTTAGAAAATACTAAAGATAATTTAGTGAAAGAGAAGGAGGCTTTACAAAATAATATTTTCAAAGAATTCACTAGTAAAATTGGCTTTACAATCAAAGAATATGAAAATCATTCCGGTGAATTGATGAGACAACAATCTAAAGAATTACAGCAGTTACAAAAACAAATTTTGACCGTTGAAAATAAGTTGCAGTTTGAGACAGACAGACTAAGTACTACTCAAAGAAGATATGAAAAGGCGCAAAAGGATTTAGAGAATGCTCAAGTTGAAATGAAGTCTTTGGAAGAACAGGAATATGCAATAGAAATGAAAATCGGATCAATAGAGTCTAAATTGGAAGAACACAAAAATCACTTAGATGAGTTACAGAAGAAATTTGTAACGAAGCAAAGTGAATTAAATTCCAGCGAAGATATTCTAGAGGACATGAACAGCAACTTACAAGTCTTAAAAAGGGAAAGAGACGGTATAAAGGAAGATATTGAAAAGTTTGATTTAGAGAGAGTAACAGCGTTAAAGAATTGTAAAATTTCTAATATAAATATACCTATATCATCTGAAACAACGATAGATGATTTACCAATATCTTCCACTGATAATGAAGCAATTACAATTTCCAACAGTATCGATATAAACTATAAAGGACTACCTAAAAAATACAAAGAAAACAATACCGATTCGGCAAGGAAGGAGCTGGAGCAGAAGATTCATGAAGTGGAGGAAATATTGAACGAGTTGCAGCCCAATGCAAGAGCTTTGGAGAGATACGACGAGGCGGAAGGAAGGTTTGAAGTGATTAATAACGAAACAGAACAACTAAAGGCCGAAGAAAAGAAAATATTAAACCAGTTCCTAAAAATTAAGAAAAAAAGAAAGGAACTGTTCGAAAAGACATTTGATTATGTGAGCGACCATTTAGACGCAATCTACAGGGAACTTACTAAAAATCCCAACTCCAATGTGGAATTGGCCGGTGGTAACGCTTCTTTAACCATAGAAGACGAAGATGAACCGTTCAATGCGGGAATCAAATATCATGCCACTCCGCCTCTTAAAAGATTCAAAGACATGGAATATCTTTCTGGTGGTGAAAAAACCGTAGCTGCATTAGCTCTATTATTTGCTATTAATTCCTACCAGCCTAGTCCCTTCTTCGTGCTGGACGAAGTGGACGCAGCCCTAGACATTACTAACGTCCAGAGAATTGCTGCCTATATAAGAAGGCACCGTAATCCAGATCTCCAATTCATTGTCATTTCATTGAAGAACACCATGTTTGAAAAATCTGACGCTCTCGTTGGGGTTTACAGACAGCAACAAGAAAACTCGTCGAAGATCATAACTTTGGACTTGAGCAATTACGCAGAATAATCTATGAAACCAACCTCTGCTATAACCCGTCAAATAACTAATAATATCTATATAGGTCAACTAGCTAGTGCAATATCATAGTAACAATAATATTAATAACGTCACTTTTTTTCCAGGGTAACCCAATTGTGGTGGGTGGCGGCCGAGGTATCCCTTAGAAAAGAATTTTTTAAGTTCTTTCTCATCTCTTACCAGTGGAGAAGTACACGATATTTGCAAAGTCTGTCATCAGGGCTTGATAATAAAGCTGCATTAGATCTTAGCAAAAACTACGAGAAGAACATTGAATATTGTAGCTGTATTTGCATACATAAACTTTATCATTGTTCGTTAGCTAGCTTTGCACATTAATTTTTCGATTTGTTACCGCCAATGACCGCTAACAATGACGATGATATCAAATCACCCATTCCCATTACTAACAAGACCTTATCCCAATTGAAGCGCTTTGAGAGAAGTCCAGGAAGGCCCAGTTCTTCTCAGGGCGAGATAAAACGTAAAAAGTCTAGGCTATATGCCGCAGACGGAAGACCACATTCTCCGCTAAGAGCAAGGTCTGCTACCCCAACGCTACAGGACCAAAAACTGTTCAATGGCATGGATTCCACTTCCCTTTTGAATGAAAGGCTACAGCATTATACGCTGGATTATGTTAGTGACAGGGCCCAGCATATGAAGAATATATATGACCCATCATCTCGCTGGTTCAGCAGATCCGTGAGGCCTGAATTTCCTATTGAAGAGTTCTTACCATATAAGACTGAAAGTCATGAAGATCAAGCGAAATACTTGTGCCATGTCTTAGTTAATCTTTATATTGCGATCAGCTCATTAGATATACAAGGTTTGATTTCTATTTCCAGTAAAGATCTGGCTGATTTAAAGAAAGAAGTGGATGATTTAGCTCTTAAAACCGATCTTTTCAGGTTATCTAACAACACAGCGGAGAATGACTTACTTGGTAACGATATTGCTGATTATGACGATGCGGAAGGCCTGGAGGACGAATTGGATGAATACTTCGACTTAGCAGGCCCCGACTTTAATGCTACCGGAAAAATCACAGCTAAATCAGCTACTATTGTGAATGTAAACCATTGGACTAATGAGCTCAAAAATTGTCTACATTTTGATTTTCCAGTAGCTTTAAGAAAGTCGCTAGCGACAGTTTATTATTATTTGTCTCTTGTTCAGGGCCAAAAGGTGTATAGACAAATGCATGTCGATATGTTCGAAAGATTAGTAAGCCTTGACGATGATAGGACAAATTTCACTGAACTGTTGCAAAAACAAGGTCTTTTGCTAGATCATCAAATCATGCTCAATTTCCTGTGCGAATTTCTACCTTATCCAGATCCCGACTATGCTCGTTATGAATTATCATCAAAGGAAGATTTACAGTTATTTAGATTACTTTTGAAGCATGCACATAATGCAAAACCATTTTTCGATAAGTCAAAGGAAAGTTTGTTAGTTGATACGATGAATTTTCTGTTGTCTAGTCTTGCACCATCTACTATGATGGCTGTCATGCCTATCGTTACATCCGTTGTGCCCTATCATTATCATATCCATTCTAAGATCATCGATTATTTCCCGTTTTGCTATAGCATCTGGAGCTCAGTCAGCGCAAACGTGGCCATCGACACTCACATGTATGATTTTGTTGGGTCAATTTCCAAAGACGTTCATAATAAGATTTTGAGTAGCGAGCATGAAAAGGATGTAGTTGGAGTGGAGTTTGGAGAATTCGGGATTTTTACTGATGATCAAATGACTTTTATGTTCAATAGGTTACAAGGCCATCTTAGAACAGACGGTCAAATACATTCGTATTCCCGCACAGTGAAGCCTTTTGTTTATGCTATAAACGGATCAAAAAAAGATAGGTTTTTTGAAAAACTTGTAAGTTTAGCCAAAGCAATCGAAACATTTATCCATCCCTCTAATAATGGGTTTTGGACCAAGCCAAATGCTAAATTCGTTCATGCATTTATAAAGTCTTACCACGGAAGGGTCAAATATGAAGAAGATATTTGTGCTAGGGGCGTCACAAATGGGATATGTTTAACTTCTTTTTGTCACGAAGAGATAGTTGAAATATTCTTAAATATTATCAGTCTGGGTTCACAGAATAAAAATCCTGATATTGCGAACTATTACATCTCTTGTTTCGCATATCTGTTAGAGCTGGATCCTTCAAATGCATATTTAATTTATGACAAAATACTGATAGATTTGTACGATACGCTGGCTGACCAATTTATCAATTCGAGACACAGAATCATTTCCTCTTTGAAACAATTTACAAGAGTAATTCGGTTTATTGTGATGGATAAGCTATATCGCGTGCACATAACAAACGTCCTTTCGATGCTGGTCTCCAAACTTGATATGAACGATACTAATTTGACAAGCAACCTCATCAACGGTATTGTATCTATAGCCGCTTTCATTCCTATCCAAGACCTCACTGGGGAGGACGATTATATATCGTTTGAATCGGATACTCTTCCTTTAGTTCAACAACATTTTTATCATATTAAGTGTGGCGAAAGTTCAAAGACCTTCCGAGTTGATGATGAACTGTTAAATAACGCTTTCAAAGCTTCCACTACAGTTTTTCAAAGTATGCTAAAAGTATACGTAGAAAAAATTTTCCAATTGGTTGATGTAGACTTAGAGGACTCTTTGGTTACTAAAATAAACCAAACAACTATGATTTTACAAGAGTCTATGGACGATAAAATATTTAATTATTTTGCTTCTTTATTACAGAGAAACTTCTGGAGTAATGACTCCTTCAAGGAAAAGGATCCAAACTATGAATTAGTTACTATCCCACTAGCGGCTTTAGTAAGAAGGAATAATGGTTTGAGTAAAGAGTTGGTCAGAACTCTTTTATTCCATATCAAAGAACAAATCAAAAGAGGCGCCGGGTCTGTAAGAAGTACTTCAGAGATTCAACAGAGGGATGTTAAGTTAGTTTTATACTTAACTGCACTAAATGATGTCTTAAGGCAATGTCATGAATCTCTATTGGAGTATAGCGATGAGTTGATAACATTCATGAAATATTTATACGACAACGTCACTAACCCGCCATTGGATGTTATCACATCTATTGTTATTCACAGTGCTTTAGCAACTCTATGTACAACCGAAATAACTGATTGTCGTCTATTCCCAGAGGACTCTAAGATTCCGGAAAAAGACAGATGGGGAGGACTACAGTTCGATCCTCGAAGATTTGATAAACAGCATTTGAGTTTTCAGTGGCACGTACCTTCTAGTGACGAGATAACTTTATCCATAAGCATTCTAGAAAGCCTTTCCGAATACTGTATTAACAACGTAGAAGAACTGATGAAAGCTCCAAGACATGATTCCGAATATGGCGATATGATACAAAAATATGTTTTAGTTATGACACATACGCTTTCCGGGTCAAGTTTACTTTTTGATCCAGATTTTAACAAATATAGGACGCAATCAAACTTATCATACAGAGAGAAACTGATTTTATTAAAGAATATACGCGAAAATAATTGTGACCCTCAAGAACTGGATATTGATATTGAACAAATTCGTTCTGGCAAGGATGATGAAGACTATATTGAGAGTAAGGACATTGAAGCAGGGCTGAATGCAGGAGTTTCCGATGTTGTGCAGTTAAGAGATGAGTTTCCGGATGAATTAATTGTTGATGAAGAAGTAGTGTCTGAGATGCCATCTGGTGTAAATACCCCTATCGCGGGGACGCATGGCACGGACAATTCAGCTATGAGTTCGGATCTAGCTTTCAGGGATTTAGATATTTACACCTGTAATTATTACTTCGGAAATACCACTGAGGAGAAGTTACAAAACCCACAATATTTACAAGTCCACAGAGTTAGAGCGCGCATTGGACATTTCTTTCACAAACTCTATGTTTTTTTATCTACAAACTTCGAAAACAACACCAACATGTTCCAAATTCTATTGCACGGATTGAAAGTTTGGTTCACAGATCTGGGACAAGAAACGGTCTTCAATGAAGACCCAAATGCCTTCATTGACGTTGATTTCCTAGAAAACGTTCAATCTCTCTCACACGTAAATGAGCCCTTCACGAGAACCAATTTTGCAATCAGAGCAAACAGTTTGCACCAGAGTAGAGTTCTATTACATTCAACAAATAGAAAAGCTTCCAAGCTGGAAAACCTATTGTTAGTTGACATCATACAGTTAGCGACATCCCTTTATCCTGATATTTATAAACCAGCACAGGGAACTTTGGTACACTGTATGAAACAATTAGTTGGGTCATATGGCGTAGTCATCAATAAAATTATTCCATCATTAGAGAAAGCGATTAAGGATCATGATTATATGAAAATCCAAGTTATTTTAAATGTTTTGTTAATTAAGAAAATCCATAGGAAGCTTATGACGGATTATAAAGACATCGGCAGATTGATATTTCTGCTTATTGAATGTTGTCGTGTGAATGAATTAGAGATTGGTATGTATGCAGATAAAATCTTAACTGACATAGTGATTGGGATCAAGATTCCTTCTAGTGTATGTGTCATTTCCGATCAAGCTTTCTTACCTTTAGCACCTCCTGATGGTACTATTAATTTGCAAGTTGAAGCGGTAAAGCTTGCCAAAAAGAAAAAGCGTGAGTACTACCTCTCTCTGTTAGTGGATTTGCAGGACAAACTTTTAGACAAATTAGATAATGAAAAAGATATGGGGTGGAAGATAAGAATGTTCATTTTACGTTTTGTTACACAAATCCAATCGAACCTCGAAAGCAAACCCGATAAAAGAGCAGTATTTTCAATAATCTCCCAAATCTCCACAAAACATCCCGAAATCATACATTTGGTTGTAAAGTCATTGTTGTCGACGTGCAACAAGATAATATCTCTCTCTGACTATGAATATGACATCACCAGGGCCTATAAGAATGAATTCAATCCATCATTTGTGGAAATACTGGACACTTCGACCACAAGCTTCCCTAAAACGTTTACTGAAGAAATGAATAACTTTGATAACCCCAAGTATTTTATCGATTTGAGGGCGTATGTAGGGTGGCTATGTTGGGGAAGGCTTATGTACGTCATGTCGCCGAAAGCTTTAAAGCTCAATTTACGTGAGAATGAACTGGAAGTCCTCAAGACAGCTGGTCATCTATTGACAAGAGAATTCCTGAGAGATGTTACAATGAATTTAGTCCAAGATAATGAAACTAGGGGTGTTTTTAGTAGTGGTAACGTGTCATTTTTCTCTTTAGTAATCCTTTTGATATCATCTGGTTTCTGCGAACTGAATATGTCGGATCTCTTTGAGCTATGTGAATCCTACTATAACAAAGACGATAAGGCTTCGATGATCATGTCTGTCGAGATAGTGGCTGGCTTAGTTTGCGGGAGTAAGTTTATGTCAGTCTCTGACTTGGACAAACGTGACACTTTTATCGAAAACTTCCTAGCCAAATGTTTAGATTATGAGTTGAACCATGACGCATTTGAAATTTGGAGCACCTTGGCATGGTGGTTGCCTGCAGTCGTTGATTTAAGAAGGTCTAAAACTTTTTTTTGCCATTTTATCAACGCCGATGGCATGTTTGACCGTGAATCTGATGCAGCCACACATCAAACCTCCAAAATTTACATGCTAAGAAGTATCTTGATGAGCATGGAATTTAGAGCCCCAGATGTTGGTAAGCTATTTGATGAGTTGGTATTTGATCACCCATACGATCAGGTTCGCCAGGCTGTCGCTAAACTATTGACGACCTTAGTTCAAAATCAAAGTAATCCGTCAATTTCAGATCCAACCACATTATTAGAAGCAGAACGGAATGATCCAGATGGATTAGGGTTACCATTAAAAAGCGTCCCAGAAAAGGTGGATGCCTATATTAAGAAGCAGTTTGAGATCATTAAAAATCTGGAAGATTCCGTTGTCGGCCTGAATCCTCAACAATTTATTAAGACAGACTATTTTTACAGGACATCCACAATATTTTATTGGATCAAAGAAATGGCGAGAGGGCCTAATAAAGTTTTGTTAGTTCCATATTTAGTCGATTATGTTTTACCATTTCTGATCGGATTAGTGAAACATAAAGATGTTTGTGCTCTTGCCAGTTTAGATCCTGTTCGATTGTATGCCGGCTTGGGCTATATGCCGATCAGAAAGAACCATGTTGCCGCCATTGTTGACTATGTTTGTTCGTCAAATGTAGCACTATCTTCAAACCAAACGAAACTACAGCTAGCTTTCATCCAACACTTTTTATCAGCGGAACTGCTTCAACTTACTGAGGAAGAAAAGAACAAAATTTTGGAATTTGTTGTCAGCAATTTGTATAACGAACAGTTTGTAGAGGTGAGAGTTCGTGCGGCATCCATTTTGTCTGATATCGTCCATAACTGGAAAGAGGAACAGCCGTTGTTGAGTTTAATCGAGAGATTTGCAAAGGGTCTCGACGTCAACAAATACACGTCGAAAGAAAGACAAAAGTTATCCAAAACGGATATCAAGATTCATGGTAACGTTTTGGGTTTGGGAGCTATTATATCAGCGTTCCCCTATGTTTTTCCCCTACCGCCATGGATACCCAAGCAACTAAGCAACTTATCCTCGTGGGCCAGGACTAGTGGTATGACTGGACAAGCTGCCAAAAATACTATTAGTGAGTTCAAGAAGGTGAGGGCCGACACTTGGAAGTTCGATAGAGCATCTTTCAATACGGAGGAACTGGAAGACCTGGAGGGTGTCCTATGGAGAAGTTACTATGCCTGATTCATATTAGTATAGGATATTAAGCACATATCTAGACATATATGTACATCTAAACAAATAGCTGGAGCTATCTGCTGATTAGTTTTACTCTAAAAGTAAGTTGTTAGTGTAACTATGATCACGGCTGCGTGCCGGGTAATAAATCAATTTTGAGGAAAACTGGAAGTTCACCACTGAGAATGATCAACGGCAGGGAAACGTTATACCAAACAAAGCATTCTACCTCTAGGGAAGCTGGAAACTTGAATTACCCACTATAGCTTGTCTTTTAGTGATCCATTATTCCAACCTATTGCAATTCCAAGAAAATAAACTAGGAACTTTTTTTTTTGGAAGAATAAGAAAAGGAGAAAAAGTAGACATACTGTATATACACGAGGGCGTATCGTTCACCAGAAAGAATATAAACATAACAAGATAAACATGTCAGGCTTGAGAACTGTTTCTGCTTCATCCGGTAATGGAAAGAGCTATGACTCTATTATGAAAATTTTATTGATTGGTGATTCTGGTGTTGGGAAATCATGTTTATTGGTTCGTTTTGTTGAAGACAAATTTAACCCGTCATTTATCACCACCATTGGTATTGATTTCAAAATAAAGACTGTCGATATCAACGGTAAGAAGGTAAAGCTGCAACTTTGGGATACCGCTGGTCAAGAACGTTTCCGGACAATCACCACAGCGTATTATCGTGGTGCTATGGGTATCATTCTTGTATATGATGTGACAGACGAGAGAACATTTACTAATATCAAGCAATGGTTTAAAACCGTTAATGAGCATGCGAACGATGAAGCACAGCTACTGTTGGTTGGTAACAAGAGCGATATGGAGACGAGAGTGGTAACAGCTGATCAAGGTGAAGCCTTGGCTAAGGAGCTGGGTATACCATTCATCGAGTCCAGTGCTAAGAACGATGACAATGTCAACGAGATTTTTTTCACCTTGGCGAAGTTAATCCAAGAAAAAATCGACAGTAACAAGCTTGTTGGCGTCGGTAACGGTAAAGAGGGCAATATTAGCATCAATAGTGGGAGCGGAAACAGTTCTAAATCAAATTGCTGTTGAAGAAAAGAAGATTTTTGCTTCTTTGAGAATTAATCGTGAACTGGAATTAGAGCTATAAATCGCTTGATTCTTTTTTCCCTTTTTCTCAATATTCGCAGGTTATTTTTCCTTTATATATATACATTGTTTGTATCTTTTTTTGATTACCATACTTACTATTTTTATATTAGTCATATTAGATGTCACTTTTATATTATCTAAACAATTCAAACTTCTCACACTAACTTTTTCAGCATACTTCTACTGTTGTTCTCTGCTCTGGAAGGTATTTTCATCAGGCGATTGGTAAAAAATCAAGAAAGAATCTAAAAAATAGTGCAACAGGAAAACGAGGTTCCCAGTTTCCCTGGGAATTCTTATCCAAGTATATATTTTACTTTTAAGATTCAGCACTTTTATTTCGTTCTAATGTTTTTACCGGTAGTAAAGTTTTGCTTCTTGAATCCACTATTCAACTACTTGCGCTTATGTAAGGTTCCTGTATGGTTGCATAATCACTCAATTCGAAAAAAAAACCCACGTGCTGCTTGGAAATGAATCCGCACTGCGGTATAGCACTTCCAGAAAGATACTGACTGCGAAATTCGCTTTATGGAGTGTTTAAGCAATTGGTATCTTACCCATTAAGAGTCATTTCTTTCTTCTTGCCAACTTTTTTCCATCCTATTATGACCTCAAAAAAGGCAGGCTCTCTTCGTCTTATCTTTTCTATCGGAAGCGAATTACTGGGAAAGAGGCATAGGTATAAACAGATAAAATAGACGAAAAGAGTTTAGAAAAAAAAGTAGAAAGAACGACTACACCTCAACATAACGACACTTTTTTGACATGCTGTTTGGAGTGAAGTTGGCTAATGAGGTTTATCCTCCTTGGAAGGGTTCTTATATTAATTATGAGGGCTTGAAAAAATTCCTGAAGGAAGATAGCGTGAAGGATGGAAGTAACGATAAGAAAGCACGCTGGGACGATTCAGATGAATCCAAGTTTGTGGAAGAGTTGGATAAGGAACTTGAAAAAGTCTATGGTTTTCAACTAAAAAAGTACAATAACTTGATGGAGAGATTGTCCCATCTGGAGAAACAAACAGATACGGAAGCAGCCATAAAGGCCTTGGACGCTGATGCATTCCAACGTGTATTGGAGGAACTGTTAAGCGAGTCTACCGAATTAGACAATTTTAAGAGATTGAACTTTACTGGGTTTGCTAAGATTGTTAAGAAACATGACAAGCTATATCCAAAGTATCCATCTGTTAAATCTTTGTTGGAAGTTAGATTAAAGGAATTGCCTTCCCATTCGGAAGAATATTCCCCATTGTTGTATCGTATTTCATTTTTGTACAACATTTTGAGAAGTAATTTTAACACTGCATCTGAACCCTTAGCCAGCGCTTCTAAGTTTTCTAGCATTGTCAGCAATGACATAGACATGAATTTCAGAAGCTTTAAATTTTGGGTTCATAATGACAACTTAATGGAGGTCAAAACAAGAATCTTGAGACATCTTCCCGTGTTGGTCTACGCCAATGTTCCCTCCGAAAACGATGACCTGGTCAATAGATTCGAATCAGATATATCAAATAATGATGAAATTGTGGGTAGTTCGAGCTCCACTAGTAGCGTAGAACATGGCTTGGGAGCGCGCTCCTTCGATCCATTAATCAACACGCTATATTTTGACAATGAGCATTTTGAATTATATAACGACAAGTTATTAAAGTTAAATTCAGCACCTACTTTAAGATTAAGGTGGACTGGCCAGTTATCTGATAAGCCGGATATTTTCTTGGAAAAGAAAACTCTTATTGAAGACGAAGCCACTGGGAAGTCTGAATTTGATCTAACTAAATTGCAATTGAAACAAAAATTCATTAACGGGTTTATTTTCGAAGGTGATAAGAAATTTAAAGAACAAACTTTGAAAAAGTTAAAAGAAAGTGGTACGGCAGGGAGAGACCTGGAAAGGTTAGAAGAAGATTTCTCTGAGATTCAAAACTTTATTATCAAGAATGAATTGCAACCAGTTTTTAGAACTGTTTACACCAGAACTGCTTTCCAGATTCCCGGCGATGACAAGATAAGAGTAACCATTGACTCTAATATTGTATTCATCAAGGAGGATTCATTCGACAGAGAGCGTCCAATTAGAGACCCTAATACCTGGCATAGAACTGATATTGATGCCAATGTTGCAAATCCCTTGAAATTCCTGAGAGGAGGCGAGTATGCTAAGTTTCCTTATTCAGTAATGGAAATTAAAGTGAAAAGTTCATTAGATTCTTCGATGTCTGCCAGTTCTATGATTTCTAATGTAAAACTGCCTAAAAAGCATGGTCAATGGCTGAACGATTTGACAAATTCTCATTTGGTCAAAGAAATTCCAAAGTTTTCTATCTTTGTGCAAGGTGTGGCATCATTGTATGGAGATGATGAAAAATTAGATATCTTACCATTTTGGTTACCAGATTTGGAAACAGATATTAGACAGGATCCTAAGCAAGCATATGAGGAGGAAAAGAAAAAACTGTTGAAACAAAAAGAGATACAAAAGAAAATTGATGGAATGAGAAGGCTTTCCAACTTAAAAGAGCCTCAACATCAAGCAGCAGTACCGGTATCTCAAGAGGAAAATGAGCGTATTACCTCTCAAGGTGATTTGGAGGCAGACGGTTCATCCGATGAGGAAACTGAGCAAGAACCTCATTCGAAAAGATCAAAGAAAGTTCGGAGAAGAAAACCCAAGGCCACTTTCTTGAGAATTTTGGCCGGTAGAGATCCAAAGTTAATGGGGGTGGATTCTGAAGAAGAAGAAATTGAATTGCCACCTGGTGTGAAAAAACCATTAAATTTGTTAAAAAATGCTGGTCCTGTAAACGTGGAGGCAAAGGTTTGGCTTGCCAACGAACGTACATTTAACAGATGGTTAAGTGTCACCAGTTTATTGAGTGTTTTGACGTTCTCAATTTATAATTCTGTGAAGAAAGCCGAATACCCCACTTTGGCTAACTACATGGCATACGTATATTTTGGTCTAACGATATTCTGTGCTTTATGGTCCTATTCCATTTATATGAAAAGAGTTGATATTATTCAACAAAGAAGCGGTCAACATCTAGATGCACCACTTGGTCCAGTTTTGGTTTCTATAGTTTTATTTGTCACTTTAGTGGTTAATTTTGTTATGGCGTTTAGAAATGCAGCAAAGTCTCGTCAAGAGTTGCAAATACAGAATTTAGAAGTTCCTGAAAGAATACCAGAAGTATTAAGGCCACTTCAAAATTATCTATTCAAGTTAATGGGGCCAAGCAGTGATTAGAATATGTACTCTATCTACTGAGACCATGTGTTTTTATGTTTGTAATGTGTAGCAAAAAATTATCATCTGCTAACAATTGCTTACTTTTAGAAATCACATTTAAGGGGAAGTTTTAAATCATTCATAAATATCAATGCATTTACATAAACATCATTTTCTCCGGTTTTTGATAACTCTGTACAGAAATAATGGATTATAGTTTTAAGCTAAGCGGAAAAGCCAAATTATTCTTCAAAATTTTCGATGAAGTCGGAGTTTATTTCTTTTAATTTCCCTAAAGTCAAGGGCTCTTTTTCATTTCCTGCACATTCTTTCAATATCGCTACAAGATTGTGTATTCTCTTCATTTGGTTTATGGTCTTTTGATCAACAACGCCATTTGAATCTTCGTTTTCAGTCCTTGCTTTTGCAATTTTCAAAAGCGAATGGATATTGTACGCTTCTGCAATAATATCCGGGTTGAATATTTTTTTTACCACCCTTATTCCACTATTCTCTATTGCGACAGATTTCTGGGTCAACTGATAATTCATTTTGACAGAATTGTCATTGAGAAGGACTGCATCCATATGAAGATGGGAAACTGCTGGCTTCTTAGACATTATTTTAGGAATGTCCTGGAAGTGTGTAGAAAGAAATACCGTTGCCTCCGTTCGAAGTAAATGTTCAGTTACTGCCAAAGACACACAAAACCCATCAGCGATGCTTGAACCACGACCAAGTTCATCTAAAATTAACAGTGTTTCTGTATTTATGTCATCTAAAAAGTAAGCCATTTCTTTCATTTCAAAACCAAAATTTGATGAGGTTAATTCCATACTGTCATTGCAGACTCTTGCATGTAGACGTTTAAAGACAGGAAAAGACCCATAAAGTGCCGGTATACCTGATCCCATTTGGGCCATTATGCAAATAAGGGCAACTTGTTTTAAATAAACAGATTTTCCACTCATGTTGCATCCGGTTATGATTTGTAAGCTGGAGCTATGTTTTGTACTTGATATGGTGTTAGGGACAAAATTTTTTAGTACCTTTTCAAGTAGTGGGTGTCTTGAATCTCGAATTAGTAGATTGTTTGTAAAAATCGGTATTGTGTAATTATTTTCTTTCAAATTATATGTGAATGAACAAACCAAATCCAGGATAGCCACTGCTTCTGCAATCATAAATAGTTCAGAAATATGGGTTGCAATTTTATCGAGCAGTTCATCAACTGTCTCTTCACTTAAAAGTAAAATCTCTTCCATAACTTCCTTCAACCTCGCATTTTTTTTTATTATATTTAGGGTTGTACATTCAATATAATTTTTTTTTATTGTTCTTGAAATGAATACGTCTGGAAGTGTAGCGACGTCATCGGTAAATTCCTGTCTTTTTATTCTGAGATAAAAGCCTCGTGCAGAATCGTAATTATGATCTAAATTGATTTTGTTTTTAGCGGTAAGATCTTCTACCTCACGAAAAAATTCCTCTTTTACCTCTTTGTAGATTTGTCTAGAAACATCCAAAAGCCCATTGGAATCACTTTTCACAGCATATGAACGTTGGTTAAGTAGTTGTATAGCTGAGGATGCCCAGACACAGTCTTCATTTATACAACTATTAATTAATTTTTCAATTTCCATAATTGCGTCATTATTGAATATTTTTTTGGTCTCGCTAATTAAACGGCTTTGAATTAACTGATCATTAAGTGCGTCTTTCAATGACTTCACGCTTTGTAAAGTTTCCTTTAGCAACAAAACGTAATTAATTCTTTGGTCAGGTTTTATTGCAGAATGATTAATGCATAATAACCTTGAAAATAACTTATCTAGATCAGGCAATGATTTCATTTCTAGCCTTAATTTTTGTAGAAGGTCATCATTGGCTTTCAATTCTTCTAGGGCCTCTAGTCTCATTTCGATACTGCCCCTATCAGTTAATGGCTGCAGTATACTGTTCCGAAGTGATCTTTGTCCCATTTTAGTGGACGTGGTATCCAAGAACTTCCATAGTGATATGCCATTCTTATCCAATTTATTTTCTACAAGTTCTAAACCTCTGACGGTTTTAGAATCAATCAGCATTGTATTTTCTGTTCCTTCAAACTGTATACGTAGTTTTCGAAACGCATTCAAATTTCGGCTGCTTTTGGATATAATCTCTTCCATGTAGCTTATCGCAGCAGATGCAGCACAAAGAGCAAACGTTTTATCTATAATCTCCTCGATTTTCAAGTCCTTTTTTGTATCATCCATTAAATACTTTGTAATCGCCGCCAGTCCATCTTGGCTATTGAAGCACTTTCGTGAACCCTCTTCAATTTTAACTGTCTCGGCCACATTAAATTTTATCATTGTCGCTAATTTTGATACTGTTGGAGCTAGAGAACTGCTTGGAATCAGTATTTCCGTAGGTTGGTAAATTTGGAGTTTATGAACTACACGAATGTAAATTTGTGAATCCATGAAATCTGAAAGATACATCTGTCCCGTGTTACAGTTGATAATACATAACCCAATCCGCGTACTTATGTCTCTTGGCACTTCGTATATGCAACAAAGAACACAGTCAATACTAGGACCGAGGAGTGAAGCGTTGGTGCTGTATCGACTTAAGGAGGTTGCGGTCCTAGAGGCCATTGATCCAGTCATTAAGTAATGGCTATGTGTTGAATCTTTTTCATTGTTTTCCCATGTTGTCTCTGCTATTTGTAGCGTTTTCTTTTTGAGAGCCCAACTACTTATGTTAGTTGGCGATTTTTGGTTCCTGATACTCTTTTTCGTACTTGGCTTCGAAATAGAGTTTGAAGAATTAGCCGCCGACCTTAAATTGAAATAATTTGTACTGATAAAACTAGATAGATTAGATTCACTCATTGCATATAGTTTGCGTTGATCAGCTACAGATTTCAATGCTATAACTAGTTATTTTTATATGTTTCACTTTAAGTAAAATCCAACTGCTCTTTTGCTATTCTTCGTTGATGCCTTATATGTATGAAAGCTGTACGTTCGGGATTTGAAAAGGAAATGAAGACGCGAATTAAAAAAAAATAATAAACTGGTTCATAGCAGAAAAGAGGAGACTAAATAAGATTTTGCTCTCATACAGATGCAACACATAAAAACTTTAATCGATTTCAGTATGGAAAAAGATATGATACAATAAAATCTAAATCTTAGAAACTGATTTTGAATAAAAAAACGACCCCAGTGAGGGTTGAACTCACGATCTTGCGATTAACAGTCGCACGCCTTAACCAACTTGGCCATGGAGTCAGTCACTTTTGAGTTCTGCAACTCTTAAAACGGAATAGACTACGTAAAACAATGTCATCCCATACCAAAACAATCCTGATTTCTCAAAGGCATCGCAAACCTCTGGAATAAAAATCCACTATCATCTATCAACTAATAGTTATTCAATATATTATCATATACAGTGTTAGATGATGACATAAGTTATGAGAAGCTGTCATCGAAGTTAGAAGAAGCTGAAATGCAAGGATTGATAATGTAATAGGATAATGAAACATATAAAACGGAATAGTCTAACATTAGTATGTAGAAATATGGATTCCATTTTGAGAATTCCTAAATCCTCGAGGAGAACTTCTAGCATATTCTGTATATGTTGGAATAAAAATCAACTATCATCTACTAACTAGTATTTACGTTACTAGTATATTATCATATACGGTGTTAGAAGATGACGCAAATGATGAGAAATAGTCATCTAAATTAGTGGAAGCTGAAACGCAAGGATTGATAATGTAATAGGATCAATGAATATTAACATATAAAATGATGATAATAATATTTATAGAATTGTGTAGAATTGCAGATTCCCTTTTATGGATTCCTAAATCCTCGAGGAGAACTTCTAGTATATCTACATACCTAATATTATTGCCTTATCAAAAATGGAATCCCAACAATTACATCAAAATCCACATTCTCTACATGGTAGCGCCTATGCTTCGGTTACTTCTAAGGAAGTCCCATCAAATCAAGATCCGTTAGCCGTTTCAGCTTCCAATTTACCGGAATTTGATAGAGATTCCACTAAGGTTAATTCTCAACAAGAGACAACACCTGGGACATCAGCTGTTCCAGAGAACCATCATCATGTCTCTCCTCAACCTGCTTCAGTACCACCTCCACAGAATGGACAGTACCAACAGCACGGCATGATGACCCCAAACAAAGCTATGGCCTCTAACTGGGCACATTACCAACAACCGTCTATGATGACGTGTTCACATTATCAAACGTCACCTGCGTATTATCAACCGGACCCACACTATCCGTTGCCACAGTATATCCCACCACTGAGTACTTCCTCACCTGATCCAATCGATTCACAGAATCAACACTCTGAAGTACCTCAAGCTGAGACAAAGGTGAGAAATAACGTCTTACCACCACACACTTTAACATCAGAAGAAAACTTTTCTACATGGGTTAAATTTTACATCAGATTTTTGAAGAACTCTAATCTCGGTGACATCATTCCAAATGACCAGGGTGAAATCAAAAGTCAAATGACTTATGAAGAACATGCGTATATATACAATACCTTCCAAGCATTTGCCCCATTTCATTTATTGCCAACATGGGTAAAACAAATTTTAGAAATTAATTATGCTGACATCCTTACAGTCCTTTGTAAAAGTGTGTCCAAAATGCAAACTAACAATCAAGAATTAAAGGATTGGATAGCTCTTGCCAACCTTGAGTACGACGGAAGTACATCTGCTGATACATTTGAAATTACAGTCAGTACGATCATTCAGAGGCTAAAAGAAAACAATATCAATGTTAGCGACAGATTGGCCTGTCAACTAATACTTAAAGGTCTATCCGGTGACTTCAAATACCTACGTAATCAATATCGTACCAAAACGAACATGAAACTTTCCCAATTATTCGCTGAAATTCAGTTAATATATGACGAAAATAAAATCATGAATCTAAATAAACCGTCCCAATACAAACAACACAGCGAATACAAAAATGTTTCTCGCACATCTCCAAACACGACTAACACAAAGGTTACAACTCGTAATTATCATAGAACAAATAGTTCAAAACCA
This sequence comes from Saccharomyces cerevisiae S288C, assembly GCF_000146045.2. Lineage (NCBI taxonomy): Eukaryota > Fungi > Ascomycota > Saccharomycetes > Saccharomycetales > Saccharomycetaceae > Saccharomyces > Saccharomyces cerevisiae. Next base: position 139,377 of record NC_001138.5, read on the forward strand.
AGAGCAGCAAAAGCTCACAATATTGCTACATCTAGTAAATTCTCAAGGGTGAACAATGATCACATTAATGAATCAACCGTTTCATCACAATACTTAAGCGATGACAACGAACTTAGTCTTAGGCCAGCAACAGAAAGAATCTAAGCCAACACACACAATAGACTCGAATGACGAACTACCTGATCACCTTCTTATTGATTCAGGAGCTTCGCAAACGCTTGTCAGATCAGCCCATTATTTACACCATGCAACACCCAATTCTGAAATAAACATAGTCGATGCTCAAAAACAAGACATTCCTATAAATGCCATTGGTAATCTTCACTTCAACTTTCAGAACGGCACCAAAACATCAATAAAAGCACTACACACACCAAACATAGCCTATGATCTATTAAGTTTGAGTGAGCTGGCTAATCAAAATATTACTGCCTGCTTTACCAGAAACACTTTAGAAAGATCGGATGGTACAGTACTAGCTCCCATAGTCAAACATGGAGACTTTTACTGGTTATCTAAAAAATACCTAATTCCTTCGCACATTTCAAAGCTAACAATAAACAACGTCAACAAAAGCAAAAGCGTAAATAAATATCCATATCCGTTAATACATCGAATGCTTGGACATGCTAACTTCCGAAGTATTCAGAAGTCTCTTAAGAAGAATGCAGTTACATATTTGAAGGAATCGGATATTGAATGGTCTAACGCTAGCACATATCAATGTCCTGACTGTCTAATCGGCAAAAGCACGAAACATAGACATGTCAAAGGATCACGACTAAAGTACCAAGAATCATATGAGCCTTTTCAGTACTTGCACACCGATATATTTGGTCCTGTACATCACTTACCGAAAAGTGCACCTTCTTACTTTATATCGTTTACAGATGAGAAAACCAGATTCCAATGGGTGTACCCATTACACGACCGTCGTGAAGAATCTATCCTCAATGTTTTTACATCGATATTAGCATTTATTAAGAACCAATTCAATGCTCGCGTTCTAGTTATCCAGATGGATCGTGGCTCCGAGTACACTAACAAAACTCTTCATAAGTTCTTTACGAACAGAGGTATTACTGCATGCTATACAACCACGGCAGATTCTAGAGCACACGGTGTCGCTGAACGATTAAATCGTACTTTATTAAACGATTGTCGCACACTGCTTCATTGCAGTGGTCTACCAAATCATCTATGGTTCTCAGCAGTCGAATTTTCTACTATAATCAGAAATTCATTAGTCTCACCAAAAAACGATAAATCTGCAAGACAACATGCAGGTTTAGCTGGACTGGACATTACTACTATACTACCTTTCGGTCAACCGGTTATAGTTAACAACCATAATCCCGACTCGAAAATACATCCTCGTGGCATTCCAGGTTACGCCTTACATCCGTCACGAAACTCTTATGGCTATATTATCTATCTTCCATCATTAAAAAAGACAGTAGATACTACCAATTACGTTATATTACAAGACAAGCAATCCAAATTGGACCAATTCAATTATGATACACTCACCTTTGATGATGATCTCAATCGTTTAACAGCCCATAACCAATCTTTTATTGAACAAAATGAAACGGAGCAGTCATATGATCAAAATACAGAATCTGATCATGACTATCAATCGGAGATTGAAATAAACTCTGATCCTCTAGTGAACGACTTCTCGTCCCAATCAATAAACCCTTTACAATTAGACAAGGAACCAGTCCAAAAAGTACGTGCACCAAAAGAAGTTGATGCCGACATATCTGAATACAATATTCTTCCATCTACTATACGATCTCGTACACCCCATATCATTAATAAAGAGAGTACCGAAATGGGTGGTACCGTTGAATCAGATACTACTTCACCTAGACACTCGTCTACCTTCACTGCACGAAACCAAAACCGACCTGGTAGTACCAATGAGATGATTGATTTGACCTCACAGGATAGAGTTAATTATGGACTTGAAAACATCAAAACTACACGTTTGGGTGGTACGGAGGAACCATATATTCAACGAAATAGTGATACAAATATCAAATACAGGACTACAAATAGTACGCCCTCAATAGATGACCGTTCGTCCAACAGTGAATCCACTACTCCCATCATCTCCATAGAAACAAAGGCTGTATGTGATAATACACCCTCCATTGATACGGATCCGCCAGAATATCGATCTTCTGACCATGCGACTCCTAATATAATGCCTGACAAATCCTCAAAAAATGTTACGGCTGATTCTATTCTTGACGACCTCCCACTTCCTGACTTAACCCATAAATCTCCTACGGACACTTCTGATGTTTCAAAAGATATTCCACACATACACTCTCGTCAGACTAATTCCAGTTTGGGTGGTATGGATGATTCTAATGTTCTGACTACTACCAAAAGTAAGAAAAGATCATTAGAAGATAATGAAACTGAAATTGAGGTATCCCGAGACACATGGAATAATAAGAATATGAGAAGTCTGGAACCACCAAGATCGAAGAAACGCATAAATTTAATTGCAGCAATAAAAGGAGTGAAATCGATCAAACCAGTTCGAACGACCTTAAGATATGATGAAGCAATTACATATAATAAAGACAACAAAGAAAAAGACAGATATGTTGAAGCTTATCATAAAGAAATTAGCCAACTATTGAAAATGAACACTTGGGATACAAACAAATATTATGATAGAAATGACATAGATCCTAAAAAAGTAATAAACTCAATGTTTATATTTAACAAGAAACGTGATGGTACACACAAAGCTAGATTTGTTGCAAGAGGCGACATTCAACACCCCGATACATATGATTCTGATATGCAATCCAATACCGTACATCACTATGCACTGATGACGTCACTGTCAATCGCATTAGACAACGACTATTATATCACACAGCTGGACATATCCTCTGCTTACTTATATGCTGATATCAAAGAAGAATTATACATAAGACCTCCACCACATTTAGGTTTGAATGATAAATTACTACGTTTGAGAAAATCACTCTATGGTTTGAAACAAAGTGGTGCAAACTGGTATGAAACCATTAAATCATATTTAATAAATTGTTGCGACATGCAAGAAGTTCGCGGATGGTCATGCGTATTTAAGAATAGTCAAGTAACAATTTGCTTATTCGTTGATGATATGATATTATTCAGCAAAGACTTAAATGCAAATAAGAAAATCATAACAACACTCAAGAAACAATACGATACAAAGATAATAAATCTGGGTGAAAGTGATAACGAAATTCAGTACGACATACTTGGATTAGAGATCAAATATCAAAGAAGCAAGTACATGAAATTAGGTATGGAAAAATCCTTGACAGAAAAATTACCCAAACTAAACGTACCTTTGAACCCAAAAGGAAAGAAACTTAGAGCTCCAGGTCAACCAGGTCATTATATAGACCAGGATGAACTAGAAATAGATGAAGATGAATACAAAGAGAAAGTACATGAAATGCAAAAGTTGATTGGTCTAGCTTCATATGTTGGATATAAATTTAGATTTGACTTACTATACTACATCAACACACTTGCTCAACATATACTATTCCCCTCTAGGCAAGTTTTAGACATGACATATGAGTTAATACAATTCATGTGGGACACTAGAGATAAACAATTAATATGGCACAAAAACAAACCTACCAAGCCAGATAATAAACTAGTCGCAATAAGCGATGCTTCATATGGTAACCAACCATATTACAAGTCACAAATTGGTAACATTTTCCTACTCAACGGAAAAGTGATTGGAGGAAAGTCGACAAAGGCTTCGTTAACATGCACTTCAACTACAGAAGCAGAAATACACGCAGTCAGTGAAGCTATTCCGCTATTGAATAACCTCAGTCACCTTGTGCAAGAACTTAACAAGAAACCAATTATTAAAGGCTTACTTACTGATAGTAGATCAACGATCAGTATAATTAAGTCTACAAATGAAGAGAAATTTAGAAACAGATTTTTTGGCACAAAGGCAATGAGACTTAGAGATGAAGTATCAGGTAATAATTTATACGTATACTACATCGAGACCAAGAAGAACATTGCTGATGTGATGACAAAACCTCTTCCGATAAAAACATTTAAACTATTAACTAACAAATGGATTCATTAGATCTATTACATTATGGGTGGTATGTTGGAATAAAAATCAACTATCATCTACTAACTAGTATTTACGTTACTAGTATATTATCATATACGGTGTTAGAAGATGACGCAAATGATGAGAAATAGTCATCTAAATTAGTGGAAGCTGAAACGCAAGGATTGATAATGTAATAGGATCAATGAATATTAACATATAAAATGATGATAATAATATTTATAGAATTGTGTAGAATTGCAGATTCCCTTTTATGGATTCCTAAATCCTCGAGGAGAACTTCTAGTATATCTACATACCTAATATTATTGCCTTATCAAAAATGGAATCCCAACAATTACATCAAAATCCACATTCTCTACAGTATACATATTATTATAGCCTTAATCAACAATGGAATCCCAACAATTATCTCAAAATTCACCAATATCTCAGAGACTATATCTGAAACAAACAAAGACGTATAGTCCAAAGCAATATTCAAGGAAACTACAAAGTGAGATTAGCTACGTAGAAATAGGAGAAAAAGTATAAATTTAAAGTTAAATTCAGATCTCAAATTCTCTTAATATTTGAAATAAATCCGCTGCGTGACAAATCCCGTGATGATCTCGGAATATTTATATGTTACCATTTATACTTATGGTAGAATTATACTCACTAATGAATGTACGGTTACTATTTGGAACAAGTGGTCATCAATTGCCATAGTAACATTTTGAATGCTTGCATCGTGCATGAATACATACCGCATATATGTTTAAGTATGAATATACCTGTTAAAGAAAGTAATGAATCTGTATTGAAGAACCGTAGGTTTGACATGATCTGGTCGTTATATATACGCGTAATATGACTAGTCAAACTAAATGTATGACAAGTTCCAGAACTACTATTACATTGATCATAAGTAATAATACACAAATCAGCGTGTGTTTTATACTTCTCTTATATAGTATAAGAAGATCCATATTTAATCTTCATTAACACTACTTCTTAACCTCTAATTACCAACGGGTCAATGTTAGGATAATTGTTGGCATTCCATTGTTATTAAAGGGAATCAAAGTATATTAAAAATTCTTCCCAAGGATGTAATAACCTAAAAAAGGAAGCCCATATTTCTATATAATGTTATTAATATTTTCTTTTTCATATTATTGTCGCCACTCTTTATTCCATTACATTATCAAGTCTTGCATTTCGGCTTCCATTAAATTTGATGATTATTTCTCAGTCTTTGTGCCATCTACTCACACTCAATTTTAATATAGTGTTAATATGAATACTAATCAATGAGCGATCATTGGTTCCATTACAATAACGTTGTGATCGGAACTTATTTTGAAGTTATTCCTGTCGACTGCCTGATGTCAGTATTGAGGCTGTTTGATTATTTCTGAACATAATATCCTTTTCCTGTTACAAGTACATGCTGAACAAGAGATATATATTATGCTTTAAGATGGAGTATAATGGTTTTAGAATATTTTAAATTAAGTATGCATACACAAATAATCTACTTACTCACTATGATGCTACAAGATCATCCATTGGTTAAGAATGTTGAGTGATTCTACGAACAAGGTAACTTTTTTTCCATAATTATAAGTCGTCAAAATTGCCTTGGATAGCTTTGCTGGAAACTTTCTTCCGTTTATTCTGTAAAACGATTTCTTTCCAATCCTCTTTAATACGCTCTTCTTCAGCATTTTCATCGAGCTCTTCTGCTTTCAATTCTTCCTCTATAGCCTTCCTTTTTAAACTCATCTTTTCCTTTCTCTCGAGTTTCCGTTCTTTCGTCAATGTTTTATCTGACCACGCTAAATTCTTCTTCTTCAACTCACTTTTCAGCTTCTTTTTATCATTAATCAGGCTTATATTTTTTAATGTTTCTTGTCTCTCCTTTTCACGTTTTTTGTCCTTGTATTTATATTCATCCATATTAACTGGGGGATCGACCAACCAATTCCCTGGGAAAATCCCTTCTTGTTTTTCGGTGGCTAAGTACTTTGTTATCTCAGGCATTCTAGGCAGGCGGAAAAGACCATACAATTTCGCAATACCAACATAATCTAAAGATTGAAGCCTAAAAATTGAAGTTGCGGAATGATTTGAGTAGTATTTAATAAAGGCAACATATGCTTTAACACCTTTATCAAATCTATCCCTATCTTCTAGTATCCAATTTCTAAAGTCCTCGTAAAAGTTTGTTGTTATGCCCTTTACTTCCAAATCAAGTTCTTCAAGTTCCACATTTTTAACTTGCATGAAAGGAATAAAATCCTCTTCTCTGCCTTCATTAAGAAACGTAATTGCTTTACCCACTCTATTTGCTCTACCAGTTCTACCACATCTATGCATGAACATATCAGTATTGGTAGGGGGATCAAGCTGGATGACGAGATCAACGTCGGGTATGTCAATACCTCTAGCAGCCACATCTGTTGTGAATAAAACAGAATTACTTAGCGAATCAGTAAAAGCTGTTAGAGTTTTTGTCCTTGCCGATGTTTGAAGTTTTCCATGCAAGGAAAATATTTCTACTTCATTCACGAGAATATTCCTCTTTCCCAAATACTGGATAAATGAGTAGAAGTAGGAGACTGACACACATGTTGGAAAATATACAATACATTTCTTGAATTTGTAGTTATTCAAAATGCTAACCAAAAGTTGTAGTTTTTCGGCAGGATTTACGACACAGTAATTTAATTTCAAAGAGGAGGGCGCCTGGTTCTTAGAGTTAACGGTAATCCTGACAGGATTTCTAAGCCCTGTCTTAAAGATATCTGATCCGGCGCTACGCATAGTTGCAGAAAATAGACCCGTCCTTCTTTGTTTAGGCAATAGCCTCAGAATTTTTTCGGTATCCTTAATAAAACTCATATCCAACAATCTGTCTGCTTCATCCATAACTACCATACTGCATGCTGACGTCTTTACTGCTGGCATTTGTAAAAAGTCCAAAACTCTACCAGGTGTTCCAATCAGAATCTGCGGTCTATTCCGCAGAAAATTACTTACATCATCTCTAACTGTGGCTTCATTAGTACCAACCAGGAGCTGACATTTAATAGGGAACAAGTCGGAAGGATAATGTTCCAGAAATGATAGAACGACAGACTCAATTTGGCGTGACAATTCTCTTGTTGGAGCAATAATTAACGAGTGGAAGTGTGCTTTCTTGAATTTTGATGTATTCGCTTCTTCCTTTACAACTTTTTCTAGTACAGGTATAACAAACGCAGCGGTCTTACCTGAGCCTGTTACAGAATCAACTACTACATCCTTGTTGCCAGCAAGCATGGGAATTGTCGATGCTTGGACTGGAGTCATGGTCTCAAAACCCATAACATCGAGTCCTGTCCTTATCCAGGGAAGTAAAGAAAACCCGAGATTATCCCATTCCAATGACTTTGACATTGTTTTTATTGCTGCTGAGCTTTTAATATTATCTTACTACACCTCAAATCAATGGGCTCAGCTCATCTTGAAAAGCTCACTTTGTTTTTCAGTGAAAAATTTTTGAAAGCGAAAAGCCGGCTCAAAATAAAGAATAATATAGTATTCTCGAGGTGCCCACATGCAATCTTTACTGCCCTACTATAACCTCCCTTGAATGAGTAATTTCATTAGAAGGCTAGTTGGGAAAATGAAAGCGATTTCAACAGGTACCAATGCTATTGTTAGTAAGAAGGACTCCATTTACGCAAACTGGTCCAAAGAGCAGCTAATACGAAGGATCACTGAACTAGAAAACGCAAATAAGCCACATTCTGAAAAATTCCAGCACATCGAGGATAACAAAAAGCGCAAAATTTCGCAAGAAGAGGTTACGAGAAGCAAGGCGAAAAAGGCTCCGAAGAAGTTTGACTTTTCTAAACATAATACCAGGTTCATCGCCTTGAGATTTGCCTATTTGGGATGGAATTACAATGGCTTAGCTGTTCAGAAGGAATACACACCGTTGCCTACAGTAGAGGGTACCATTTTGGAGGCCATGAATAAGTGTAAACTTGTTCCCTCGATGGTTTTACAAGACTATAAATTTAGCAGATGTGGCAGAACAGACAAGGGAGTTAGCGCCATGAACCAAGTTATATCGTTAGAAGTCCGTTCCAATTTAACAGATGAGGAACAGCGGGATCCGACCAACGACAGCAGGGAAATACCCTATGTTCACGTTTTAAATCAATTACTACCCGACGATATTCGTATATCAGCTGTCTGCCTCAGACCGCCACCTAACTTTGACGCAAGATTCAGCTGTGTTCACCGGCACTATAAGTACATCTTTAATGGAAAAAACCTTAATATTGAAAAAATGTCTAAAGCCGCATCATATTTTGTTGGAGAGAGAGACTTCAGGAATTTTTGTAAGCTTGATGGCTCAAAACAAATTACCAATTTTAAACGAACAATAATAAGCTCAAAAATTCTTCCCCTTTCTGAAACTTTCTATTGTTTTGATCTCGTTGGTTCAGCATTCCTATGGCACCAAGTTCGTTGCATGATGGCCATTCTTTTCTTAGTTGGTCAATCACTTGAAGTGCCGGAAATTGTCTTGCGTCTGACTGATATTGAGAAAACCCCTCAAAGGCCTGTTTACGAAATGGCAAATGATATACCATTATTGTTATATGATTGTAAATTTCCTGAAATGGATTGGCAAGAACCTACTGTAGATGACTATAAGGCAATAAAATTCACGACAGCTACTGAAGCATTGACGTTACACTACGAACTTAAGGCCGCAGTATGCAATATTTTTAAAGATGTTTTGCCCACAGCAAATACAAACAACTTCTCAAAGACAATTATTAATTTGGGCGATGGAAGAGGTAAAGTAGTCGGTACCTATGTGAAACTAGAGGATAGAAGCGTTATGGAACCTGTCGAAGTTGTTAATGCTAAATACTCCAAGAAAAAGAACAACAAAAATAAGTAAAATAATATATAAACCTGTATAATATAACCTTGAAGACTATATTTCTTTTCATCACGTGCTATAAAAATAATTATAATTTAAATTTTTTAATATAAATATATAAATTAAAAATAGAAAGTAAAAAAAGAAATTAAAGAAAAAATAGTTTTTGTTTTCCGAAGATGTAAAATAGGTTGAAAGTTAGAAATTAGTATTATAATAGCAAAAAAAATTTAAAGTTAGAAATTAGAATTTAAGGCTCTACACACGTTTACGATGATATTGGACGACCGACACGAAAAGACAGTTTTAGGCTTTCTTTTGTCTTGCTCTTGCGTTGAAAGTACGTAATTTCCATTCGATTACTTACTCAACACTTGATATAGAGACCAACTATAAAATAAACTGTTTGGGAAGGAAAGCAGAACTCTTGTAATTACCTCATCTCATTATCAAGAAGCAAAATTTTAACTATGTATTTTGACCTTATTTTTGTACTCCACTTTTTTTTTTTAGTTTTTTTTAGTTATTTTTTAATTTTGAAGTAACGGCGATGAGGTGAAGTTTTTTTTAAACTGAAAAAGAAGATCGAATGCAAACCATAAATTAGAGATCTAATTGAGGTAAAATTATAAGGTTAGATATCTGTAAATCTATACAATTAAGGAAAGATGGCACCAAAGAAACCTTCTAAGAGACAAAATCTGAGAAGAGAAGTCGCACCAGAGGTGTTTCAAGATTCACAAGCTAGGAATCAACTAGCGAATGTTCCTCATCTTACCGAAAAATCTGCCCAGCGTAAGCCTTCTAAAACCAAGGTTAAAAAAGAACAGTCTTTGGCTAGACTTTATGGTGCGAAGAAGGACAAGAAGGGGAAATATTCTGAGAAAGACTTGAATATTCCAACACTCAATAGAGCTATCGTTCCGGGTGTTAAAATAAGGAGGGGAAAGAAAGGTAAGAAATTCATTGCTGATAACGACACTCTGACTTTAAACCGTTTAATAACAACTATTGGTGACAAGTACGACGATATAGCTGAGAGTAAGCTTGAAAAGGCTAGAAGATTAGAAGAGATACGAGAATTGAAAAGAAAGGAAATTGAAAGAAAGGAAGCGCTTAAACAAGATAAACTAGAAGAAAAAAAAGACGAGATTAAAAAGAAGTCTTCTGTCGCAAGGACTATACGTAGAAAGAATAAACGTGATATGTTGAAAAGTGAAGCAAAAGCTAGTGAAAGTAAAACTGAAGGAAGGAAGGTAAAAAAAGTCTCATTTGCTCAATAGTTTGATTGACTAAACTAAATACGGATAAGTCTGTTGTATAATATATAACATCCTGAAGGCAAAGTCTTTGTAAAGATTGTGCTTTATAGAACGGTCAATATCGTCATGGCTGATGCTACTCTGTTCATCACTTCTCTTCTTTATCGAAGACCGGGTAATAATAAATATCCGAATTTTTTTCAAATTTTGAAAACTCACTCACGTCTTCCTAGAAGATTTCAAATGCATTAATTCATCAAAATTCAAAACTTAACAACACTTGTGAAGAAAAGTCACAAAGAAGTAAACGATATGCTGGAGACGTTGCGCGGAAATAAGCTGCATTCTGGCACCTCAAAAGGCGCCAACAAAAAGTTGAATGAACTCTTGGAATCGTCCGACAATCTACCATCAGCATCCTCTGAATTAGGTTCAATTCAAGTAAGCATTAATGAATTGAGAAGACGTGTTTTTCAATTGAGAAGCAAGAACAAAGCTAGCAAGGACTATACTAAAGCCCACTATTTATTGGCTAACAGTGGCTTAAGCTTTGAAGATGTTGATGCTTTCATCAAAGACTTGCAGACGAATCAATTTTTGGAACCAAATCCACCAAAAATAATTGAAAGTGAGGAATTAGAATTCTATATAAGAACTAAAAAGGAAGAAAACATTTTGATGTCTATCGAACAGCTTTTAAATGGCGCTACAAAAGATTTTGATAATTTTATTAATCATAACTTAAATCTTGATTGGGCTCAGCATAAAAATGAAGTCATGAAAAATTTTGGCATCCTTATACAAGATAAGAAAACTGTAGATCACAAAAAATCCATCAGTTCTCTAGACCCTAAGCTTCCAAGCTGGGGTAATAAGGGCAATAACATTTTAAATAGCAACGAATCCAGATTGAATGTCAACGAAAATAATATCCTTAGGGAAAAGTTTGAAAATTATGCCAGAATTGTGTTTCAATTTAACAATAGTAGACAAGCAAATGGAAATTTTGATATAGCCAACGAATTCATCTCAATATTATCTTCTGCGAACGGAACAAGAAACGCTCAATTGCTAGAGAGCTGGAAGATTCTCGAATCGATGAAAAGTAAGGATATTAATATTGTTGAAGTCGGGAAACAGTACCTGGAGCAACAGTTTTTACAATATACCGACAATTTATATAAGAAAAACATGAATGAAGGATTGGCCACAAATGTCAATAAAATCAAGTCATTCATTGATACGAAGTTGAAGAAAGCAGACAAATCATGGAAGATTTCTAATTTAACTGTTATCAATGGTGTTCCAATATGGGCCTTAATATTTTATCTTTTAAGAGCAGGTCTAATCAAGGAAGCATTGCAAGTTCTAGTGGAGAATAAGGCGAATATCAAAAAAGTAGAACAATCATTCCTTACTTATTTCAAAGCATATGCTTCTTCAAAGGACCACGGCCTACCAGTGGAATATTCCACCAAGCTTCATACAGAATACAACCAACACATAAAAAGTTCACTAGATGGTGATCCTTATCGTCTAGCTGTCTACAAGTTGATCGGAAGATGCGACTTGAGTAGAAAGAACATTCCTGCAGTTACTTTAAGCATTGAAGATTGGTTGTGGATGCATCTCATGTTGATCAAAGAAAAGGACGCGGAGAATGATCCTGTTTATGAAAGATATTCCTTAGAAGACTTCCAGAATATAATAATATCGTATGGACCATCTCGCTTCTCAAACTATTACTTACAGACCCTTTTGTTAAGTGGGCTCTATGGATTGGCTATTGACTATACTTATACATTTAGTGAAATGGATGCGGTGCATTTGGCAATAGGGCTAGCAAGCTTGAAGCTATTTAAGATTGATAGCTCAACGCGCTTGACCAAAAAACCCAAAAGGGATATCAGGTTCGCAAACATACTAGCTAATTATACCAAGTCCTTTAGGTATTCAGATCCTAGAGTTGCTGTCGAATATTTGGTTTTAATAACTCTAAATGAAGGACCTACCGATGTCGAGTTATGCCATGAGGCGTTGAGGGAGCTAGTATTGGAAACTAAGGAATTTACTGTTCTTTTGGGTAAAATTGGACGCGATGGAGCTAGAATTCCGGGGGTGATCGAAGAAAGACAACCTTTATTACACGTTCGTGATGAAAAGGAGTTTTTGCATACAATTACAGAACAAGCAGCAAGAAGGGCAGACGAAGACGGCAGAATATATGATAGTATATTACTGTACCAGCTTGCTGAAGAATATGACATAGTTATTACCCTCGTCAATAGTTTATTAAGTGATACACTTAGTGCGTCAGATTTAGATCAACCATTGGTTGGACCTGATGACAATAGCGAGACGAATCCTGTCTTGTTGGCTAGGAGGATGGCGTCCATATATTTTGATAATGCTGGTATATCGAGACAGATTCATGTTAAAAACAAAGAAATTTGTATGCTGCTCTTAAATATCTCCTCTATCAGGGAGCTATATTTCAATAAACAATGGCAAGAAACACTATCCCAAATGGAGTTATTGGATTTACTTCCTTTCTCAGACGAGCTATCTGCTAGAAAGAAAGCACAAGATTTCTCTAATTTAGATGACAACATTGTGAAAAATATTCCAAATTTGTTGATTATCACTCTAAGCTGTATATCGAACATGATTCATATCTTGAACGAAAGTAAGTATCAATCGTCCACAAAAGGTCAACAAATTGATTCCTTAAAAAATGTTGCGAGACAATGTATGATTTATGCTGGTATGATTCAATACAGAATGCCAAGGGAAACGTACAGCACTTTAATTAATATAGACGTCTCTCTATGATTTTTTTAAATATTGTATATTTTTGTTTATATCTATATATCAGTATGCGCGCATACTTAGTAAAAGTATAAAAAGCCATTTGCTGCTTCATCGAATATTTTGGCTTTCGTTGTACAAAGCCTCAGTCCTTCTTTTCCTGCTGTTTTCGCCTGTATTCAGAATAATCTGGTTGGATTTCATAAGCATTGGGGCTATATGACCTTTTTTTCTCAAGTTTACGATGGCGCCTTTCCAATCTTCTTTGTCTACGTTCGTTAAAGTCAAGATCCTTCTCATTCTCAGATTCTGAAGAAGAGGATCCGGAAGAAGAGGATCCATCATCATCTGAATGATGGTTGCACTCTTCTTCATCCTCATTTTGTGGATGAAAAATGCAGCATATCTTGGTCTTTTTTTTATTCATGTTTTCATTGTCAATCACATTTTCTTCCCATCTTACATTGTGCCTTGTAGGCATTGCCTCCTGGCTTCTTGGAGGATCTTGAGTTGCTCGAAGCTGCAAAACTGCGGGAACCTCTTCCACACTCACCGTTCGGGACCCTACGGTCTGTTGTTGTTCTGATCCCATAGCCATTTGATTTCCACTCATCCTTATAGACTTAATTGAAGACTTAGCTCGCAACTCCTGGCAGTTATAAGCTCTTGGGACCCTTGACTCGAATTGTTTCTAAATGATAAATACGGCCCCTTGTTTATACTGAAACGCACGTCGCTGATGATTTCGGACCTCCAAGGTGGCAAATTCACAAGAAAAGCCTTTAAGCTAAGAAACGGTTTATGACCAGTATTAATATTGAGAAAGAAAAATAGCAGGTGATAACACAATTAAGAGGACTTAACAAGAAAGACGAGACATAATGGAACGACTACAGAGATTGATGATGAATAGTAAGGTGGGGTCCGCGGACACCGGCCGTGACGATACGAAAGAAACTGTTTATATTTCTTCGATTGCGCTTTTAAAGATGCTAAAGCATGGTAGAGCTGGTGTTCCCATGGAAGTCATGGGGTTGATGTTAGGTGAGTTTGTCGATGATTATACGGTTAACGTTGTGGACGTGTTTGCGATGCCTCAATCGGGTACCGGAGTTTCTGTTGAGGCTGTCGATGATGTTTTCCAAGCGAAGATGATGGACATGTTAAAACAAACGGGCAGAGACCAAATGGTCGTTGGCTGGTACCACTCTCATCCAGGGTTTGGCTGTTGGCTATCTTCTGTTGATGTTAATACTCAAAAATCTTTTGAACAACTAAACAGCAGAGCTGTTGCTGTCGTTGTTGACCCTATTCAATCCGTTAAGGGAAAAGTTGTCATCGATGCTTTTAGATTGATTGACACGGGCGCATTGATAAATAACTTAGAGCCTAGACAAACAACCTCCAACACAGGCTTATTGAACAAGGCCAACATTCAAGCCTTAATTCACGGTCTGAATAGGCATTACTATTCTTTAAATATTGATTATCATAAAACCGCGAAGGAAACCAAGATGTTAATGAACTTACATAAAGAACAGTGGCAATCAGGTCTTAAGATGTACGATTATGAAGAAAAAGAAGAATCAAATTTGGCTGCTACAAAGAGTATGGTTAAGATAGCCGAACAGTACTCTAAGAGAATAGAAGAGGAAAAGGAATTAACCGAAGAAGAACTTAAGACAAGATACGTTGGTAGGCAAGATCCAAAGAAGCACCTTTCCGAAACAGCAGATGAGACACTAGAGAACAATATTGTTTCTGTGCTGACGGCGGGTGTTAATTCAGTGGCAATTAAATAAACAAATTTTATAAAGTCATTATGCATTAAATAACTAGAAAGCCCACTACATATATATTATATTGTATTTTTCTAAAAATTCTAATGAAGTAGTTAATGGAATGAATGGGAAAGAGAAAACGCGTTAGGAGGGAAAAGGCTCCTTAAATAACAGTAAAAATGAAATGGCTACTGGTAGTCCCAGTGCCAATTTTTTTTTTTACTTTCTTTTCTTTCACTCTTGCTTTTCCCATACTTGTATAAACGTTTCCTTCAAAAATAAAAGCTCGGCTTCTCTCTCTGTCGTATTTATGCCATCTATTTCTATCCATTTTTCACTTTTGTTATCATACAGCTGAGTAATCCAATGGCTTTTTTCATCACCATTAAATGCGTTTCCATCTGTGGATGGTTGTTTAATGACCACATGGACCACATTTGCTTTTAAGCGATACTTGACGTGCAAAATTTCAAGTTCACTGGAAAATTCCACCAACGTTTGGTTTCTATTTTTGACAGGATGATCACTGTTACGGTCAAACCTATTGAAATGAAATATTAAAAACTGCGGTAATCGCGTTAGTTCAAAAACGGTGCTAGTAGAGGAGCTTCTTGACTTAGTAAATTTAGTCAATAATTTAGTGATATTTATTTGTGGGAGATCATCAACGCTGTTGCCATCTTCAAAGGGTGAAAACTCCGGCAAATCGAGAGTCAGAACCCAAAATGGTTTGACAATGACTTTTCCTGTAACAGACTCACTGGCCTCAGGCTTATTTTCAACTTTTGCTATCTTTACTTTGCCTTTACAAGAATGGTTTAAAATTGACTTTAAGTCGTTCGAGGACGAGCAAATTTTATTGAATAGCCACAAAAGGAAGAGACGCGGGTCTATAGGATTTAAATTTAAACCTTCTCTAACTTTCAAATAGGATACAAAATCGTCAACTGAAAGATGATGTTTGAATAGTTTAGGGGACCAAATTTTCTTTACACATATGGATAACCTTTTGATAAATTCCCCTTGATTATCAAAATGATTCAGTAGGAAGTGGTCCCGCACTGGAACCATGTGCGATATCAAAAGCAATACACTATGCGCATAGTCATAAGTTGCCGCATTGGTGAACCCTATAAATCCATTCAGATATGTGCGATTGCTCAAATCAAAACACTGTCTCGGAAAATCTTCTAGATCTTTTGGACAATAAGTCGGATAAGCTGCAAATTTTATGCTGTTCAACAATTGAACCTCACCGTCATGTAAAATTTGGACATTTTGCGGCAACATGTAAAACTTCAAACTTGTCAAATTCAAGAAGACGTGATGGTTTTCATCAATTGAATGTATGAAAGCAGGACTCTTTTCATGTCTCCCCTGATAATAATGTCCACACACGAGGCAACAATATACATTCAAAGGGGACAGAGTAATGCAGCAAATTTTCTCAGAATCGAAATCTAGTTTTTCTCTTACTACAGTCTCAAGATAGGCATAGTTTGGTTCCTGAGACTTTATCTTTTTTACTGCCTCCTGTTTTAACTCATCTTCTGAATGTCTCCTTTTGTTATCAACCTCCATTATAAACAGCGCTTTAGGTTAACGCCCACTAAATGATGAACCATGAAGAGCATGGTTAGATTGCTGCCAATTTTTTTTCCTATTTCGTCATTTTTTTATCAAGATTTTCCAGTTTTTTTTTTTTTTTTGGCATTGCTTACTATACGCGAGGGAGGTTCAATTGACACTTTCCGCTACGGCGATTCTTCAGAAACTGTGTCATCTTTTTTCCAGGTCGAGCTGTAGGAAAACCTGGGAAATATAGGTATATACCTGATCTGTTGTTGGAGTGATGTGCCTTGAACCAATCTCTCTTGTTGTTTTCGGATCCCTGGTGTTTTTCTTTGGCTTGGTGAAGTATTTCAAACGTGGAGAACGGCAAAGAACAAGAGGAATTTTACAGCCAGAGTACAAAGATAAGTATTATTACAGTAAAGAAAAAGGGGAAGAAATGGGCGAGGTAGCAAACGTAAATGAAATTCCGGTCAAGATAAGAAATCATAAGTATCCTGCGAAAGAACATAACTTGAGGGTTAAAGATTTGTTGTTAAATCGCAATCCGAAGCTATCAAAGATATCCACAGCATTTTTTATTGCTGGTGAAGAATTAGAGGGAAACAAGTATTGTGACACCAACAAAGATTTTAGACAGAATAGATATTTTTATCATTTGTCAGGTGTTGATATACCTGCTTCGGCGATATTGTTTAACTGTAGCACAGATAAGCTGACATTGTTTTTGCCAAACATCGATGAAGAAGATGTCATATGGAGCGGTATGCCTTTGAGTTTGGATGAGGCAATGAGAGTGTTTGACATTGATGAGGCCTTGTACATATCTGATCTGGGGAAAAAATTTAAAGAATTGCAAGACTTCGCTATCTTTACAACCGATTTGGACAATGTTCATGACGAGAATATTGCAAGATCACTAATTCCTTCAGACCCTAACTTCTTTTATGCTATGGATGAAACTAGAGCAATTAAGGATTGGTATGAAATTGAAAGCATCAGAAAAGCTTGTCAGATTTCAGACAAGAGCCATTTGGCCGTTATGTCCGCGTTGCCCATCGAACTGAACGAGTTACAAATACAAGCTGAATTTGAATACCATGCAACCCGTCAAGGTGGTCGTTCTTTGGGCTATGACCCCATTTGTTGTTCTGGACCGGCATGTGGCACTTTACATTACGTCAAGAATTCAGAAGATATCAAAGGTAAACATTCCATCTTAATTGATGCAGGTGCAGAATGGAGACAATATACAAGTGATATCACCAGATGTTTCCCAACTTCAGGCAAGTTTACTGCGGAACATCGTGAAGTTTACGAAACCGTTCTTGACATGCAAAACCAAGCAATGGAAAGGATTAAACCTGGTGCTAAATGGGACGATTTACATGCACTGACACACAAGGTTCTTATTAAACATTTCTTAAGTATGGGTATTTTCAAGAAAGAGTTTTCTGAGGACGAAATCTTTAAAAGAAGAGCTTCTTGCGCTTTTTATCCCCATGGACTAGGGCATATGTTGGGGCTTGATGTACACGACGTTGGTGGTAATCCAAACTATGACGACCCAGATCCAATGTTTAGATATTTAAGAATCCGCCGTCCTTTGAAAGAAAATATGGTTATCACTAATGAACCAGGTTGCTACTTTAATCAATTTTTGATCAAAGAATTTTTGGAAAAGCACCCCGAAAGATTGGAAGTTGTCGATATGAGCGTATTGAAAAGATACATGTATGTCGGTGGTGTTAGAATTGAAGATGATATCCTTGTTACCAAAGATGGTTACGAGAACTTAACTGGTATTACTTCTGACCCTGATGAAATTGAAAAAATCGTTCAAAAAGGTTTGAAGAAACCCCGTTCAGGTTTCCACGTAATCGTTTAGGTATTAACTTTTTTTTACTCGCTTCTAGAAGTTTAGTATATTCTTTTGTACACAGAATTGTATATTTTTTTTATAATCTTGGATTCACCATTTAACTAGATTTGGAAATATAAGGAATGGCACTGAAAAAATTAAGGACCAACCCCGAAGAGCAAAAAATGAATGCGAATTCTGTGGATCGAACACAGGACCTCCAGATAACTTGACCGAAGTTTTTTCTTCAGTCTGGCGCTCTCCCAACTGAGCTAAATCCGCTTCTATTTATGAAAAATTCATTGTTACAGGAACTATAGGACTATAATAACTAGCTGCTAACACCTTTAAATGTGACTTTTCTCATAAGGAAATCTAGCGATTCAGAATTCGAGAATTTTGCAGATTGCAAAGTTTTCTTTTTACCATAATATTTGAGAATGTTGTAAAACTTGAGATAATTATTCGGATGTCATTGTTGATTGAAGATAGCATTCCTATGAGTCGCCCTCGAGGACTTGGATCGAAAAATCTACATAATATTAGTAATTACTATTATTGTTGGAATTGGATAAACCGTCGTCCACCTATTTGAGAAATAGGTAATTATTATATGAGTTATTTGGTTCCTTTTTGTTAAAGTAATAATTTGAAATGCCATCCATTTGGTAATATTCATGTTATTGGCATATTATCATATGCGGTTCAGGAAGATGACATAAAAGTTGAGAAACAGTTATCAACCCTAATGGAAGCTGAAATGCAAGATTGATAATGTAATAGCATAATGAAACATATAAAACGGAATGGGGAATAATCGTAATATTATTATGTAGAACTACCGATTCCATTTTGAGGATTCCTACATCCTCGAGGAGACTTCTAGCATATTCTGTGTACATAATATTATGGTCTTGATCAACAATGCAATCCCAACAGTTATCAAATTATTCAGAAAATTGATCACATTTTCGATAAATCTATTATGAAAGTAAAATTTTGACTCATACCTAAGTTCTCGTTATTCGTTAATCTTATGAACTCATTAACCTTGGCGTTTCAGCATCCGCTATGATTACTAGTGCTTAAACCTTGTTATTCATGCCTCATAATTGATGCCATCTTCTAACCTCGAGCGTGATAAAATTTTTGTAATATGAACACCAATCGGCGGAAGATCATCCCAAAGCCACATATGATGGTGCCTTATAACATTAATAACAACTTCAACTGCTGCATACCGATAATATCTTGACGATTATGCATTCGTGTCCTGATAGCTAATGCCATGAAACAATTCTTTTCAATCGCACTTGCACCTTCGTGAAATAGAAGGGTTATCTGGGCTTATCAGACTTGTCCACAGTTTACATATAATTTTTTTTCTGTATTAAATTTTGTGAGCTTTCTTTTTACTCAAACGAACTGTGTTATTTTTCGTTCATTAAATGCGTACCTTTAAGCATCATCAAGTATTGCTCTTCGGGAAAAATGAAGTAACCTTGTTAGGTTAATTTCACTAGTACTATACATATTTTATCCTGTATCATACCAGAGGATCATTCTAGCCACAATGGTCGATACGCATAAACTAGCAGACGACGTTCTTCAGCTATTGGATAACCGTATCGAAGATAATTATAGGGTTTGTGTTATCCTAGTCGGTTCTCCAGGCTCCGGTAAGTCTACTATTGCGGAAGAACTTTGTCAAATTATAAATGAAAAATATCACACATTTTTGTCAGAGCATCCAAATGTTATTGAGGTTAATGATAGGTTGAAACCTATGGTTAACCTAGTAGACTCTTTAAAGACGCTCCAGCCCAATAAAGTAGCTGAAATGATTGAAAATCAGGGGCTGTTTAAAGATCATGTTGAGGATGTTAATTTTCAACCAGTCAAGTACTCAGCCCTTACATCAAATAATGAAGAATGTACCGCAGTAGTTGCCAGAGGTGGTACTGCGAATGCCATAAGAATCGCAGCAGTTGATAATCCAGTCAATGTTAACAAGTTGGCCCAGGATAGTATCAATATAGCGCAAATAGTCCCAATGGATGGTTTTCACTTATCTCGCAGATGTCTAGACCTATTCAAAGACCCACAAACTGCCCATAAAAGAAGAGGTTCGCCCTCAACGTTTGACAGTAACAATTTCTTACAATTGTGTAAAATTCTAGCCAAGACGTCCCTATGTAAGGTCTCCTCACATCATAAATTTTACTCCACTTCAAGCGTTTTTGAGAAGTTATCCAAAACTTTTAGCCAAACAATTCCTGATATCTTTGTTCCAGGATTTAACCATGCACTAAAAGACCCAACTCCAGATCAGTACTGTATTTCCAAATTTACAAGGATAGTTATACTTGAAGGGTTATACCTACTGTATGACCAAGAAAACTGGAAGAAAATTTACAAAACATTAGCTGATACGGGAGCACTTCTTGTTTATAAGATTGACATAGACTATGAGGCCACCGAAGAAAGGGTGGCCAAAAGGCATTTGCAATCAGGGTTAGTCACGACTATTGCAGAAGGACGAGAGAAGTTTCGCAGCAATGATTTGTTGAATGGCAGGGATATAGATAATCATTTAATTAAGGTAGATAATATCGTCCATATCCGCAACGACTAGAAGGTTAGGCGGAACCTTGTATATATTTTTGTAAAATCGAACTGAATACAGATAATTAAGGCGCGCAAGCAAAAACGGCATTCTTTATGAACTCTGCAGAGGTGCCCTTTATTACGACATATATGGGAAGTAATACATATTGATTCTACAAGAAGTTCAAGCCAAGGTTTAGATATGAGTGACCAAATCAACGTTTTGTCAATGCAACAACAACAACAGCAGCAGCAGCAGCAGCAGCAAGTATATATGTCTCCTCAAGCAGAAAACTTGAATCATATGTACTTGTTAGTTAACAAGCTAGTGAAACAGTTGAGGGAAAATCAAGCAGAAAAGGCGAAAATACTAAGGAACATAGACATATTATCCGGAAGCTTAAACAAGTATGAGACATCTGAAGAACCTCACGATACCACGGAAAATATTGCATTATTTAATAGATTTCTAGAACAAAGAGGGAAAGCTCCTATTACTGAGAAAGAGCAACTAAGCAACAATCTGGATGAAAATGCGAAAGATGACGTTATGCTAGGAGTGTTGAAGCGCCAAAATTCAATGCTCCGGAAAAGTTTACAGGAATCCAAGCAGGTAACCCTTGAATCCATGGATTTATTGTCTTACTCCGAAGACTCTTTAAATTACATTGTCGCCCAATTAAGAGGAAACATTCTAATGCATCATAAAGAGACTATCAAATTGATTAGGCAGAAATTCCAGACGGAGACAATTCCCCTCGAAGATGAAGAGTTCAAGATGTATTTGGAAAATGTTAATGGTCTGCAAAAATTGACAGATATATCTCACACTTATAGATTACTACTGAGGTTACATGCACAAGATTGAAACTTTGCCCTTTTGCTTCCAATGAAAGCAAGATGACAAATATACATGCTTCTTATATTCGAGATTGCGCAAAAATTCGAAGCTCATTTATGAAGGCTTTTTCCATTCTGATATATGTTTATGAAATTGAAAAAGTAACGACGGTGGAACATTTTGCGGGAAAACAACTCACAGAATGTCTTGACGTTCTTTTCCTGCAGTTGCGTGCGTAAGATATCCTAAGCTACTGTATTATTTGCCAAAAATAATAAAATGTTGGAGGAAAGCCTCTATAAATACACAGGATATATATGTTTAATAAACATATATAATTTCCTCAATATTTGCAAAAGCATTTTGTTGTGATGAGAGTCGATTATCGTTTACCGATTAGTATCTATACTATTAATATATTTTCATATAATTAGTATAATCTCATATACGCTGCCAGAAGATAACATGAAAATTAAGAAACAATCATCAGCTTCAATGGAAGTTGAAGTGCAAGGATAAATAATACTATTTAGAAATATGGATTTTCCCTCGTTGACTAGAAGATCTGTGAAGATTGGGTGAATAGTTTAATAATTATTGGATCCCATTATTGATCAAGGCTATAATACTTGACTATTTGGCGAATTTTGAGATAATTGTTGGGATTCCATTGTTGATAAAGGCCATAATATTATGTATACAGGATATACTAGAAGTTCTCCTCGATGATATAGGAATCCTCGAAATGGAATCTATATTTCTACATACTAATATTACGATTATTCCTCATTCCGTTTTATATGTTTCATTATCCTATTGCATTATCAATCCTTGCACTTCAGCTTCCTCTAACTTCGATGACAGCTTCTCATAACTTATGTCATCATCTTTACACCGTATATGATAATATATTGATAATATAACTATTAGTTGATAGACGATAGTGGATTTTTATTCCAACACACTAATTATCATTCGTTACATCTCAAATTGGTTAGAGAAGTTACAAACATTATTATTGATTTATCCAAGGATAGTTTTCACAAGAAAACAAGCGCAAGTGGTTTAGTGGTAAAATCCAACGTTGCCATCGTTGGGCCCCCGGTTCGATTCCGGGCTTGCGCAGTTTCTTTTTTTTCTGATTTTTATTTTTTTGTTCCTGAAAATTTTTCGTATTATTAGATCTAGTAGAAAATGAAAGACATTTGAAAAGAGAAATATATATTCTGCAGTAAGCTAGCTAAGACTAGTCGTTTTGAAGCGCTAAAACGTTAACTTCGATTCATAGCACAAAAGGTAAATAACTTTTTTGAAATGGCAAGCATCGGTTCGCAAGTGAGAAAAGCTGCTTCTAGTATTGACCCTATCGTCACGGATTACGCAGTGGGCTACTTTAACCACTTGTCCGGAATAACTTTTGATGCTGTTCAAAGTAAGCAGGTAGATTTGTCCACTGAAGTGCAATTTGTGTCCGATTTATTGATTGATGCGGGTGCGTCAAAGGCTAAAGTTAAAGAACTATCGGAAAGTATTTTGAAGCAATTGACTACTCAACTAAAGGAGAACGAAGCCAAATTGGAATTGACCGGTGATACGTCCAAGAGATTACTTGATATTAATGTCTTAAAGAGTCATAACAGTAAATCCGATATCAACGTCTCATTAAGCATGCTGGGTGTGAACGGTGACATCGAACATACTGGTAGAAAGATGGAAACAAGAGTTGATTTGAAAAAACTGGCCAAGGCTGAACAAAAGATCGCAAAGAAAGTCGCCAAGAGAAATAACAAATTTGTTAAATACGAGGCTTCTAAATTGATCAATGACCAAAAGGAGGAGGATTACGATTCTTTCTTTTTGCAAATCAACCCTTTAGAATTCGGTTCATCCGCTGGTAAATCCAAGGATATCCATATTGACACTTTCGACTTGTACGTTGGTGACGGTCAAAGAATTTTGTCCAACGCCCAATTGACTCTAAGTTTTGGTCACAGATATGGTCTTGTGGGCCAAAATGGTATTGGTAAATCTACTTTGTTAAGGGCTCTATCTAGAAGAGAGCTGAACGTCCCCAAACATGTTTCGATTTTACACGTGGAACAAGAGTTAAGAGGTGATGATACAAAGGCTTTACAAAGTGTGCTGGATGCAGACGTTTGGAGAAAACAACTATTAAGTGAAGAAGCCAAGATCAATGAAAGATTAAAGGAAATGGATGTATTAAGACAGGAATTCGAAGAAGACAGTTTAGAAGTTAAAAAATTGGACAATGAAAGAGAAGACTTGGATAACCATTTGATACAGATTTCTGACAAATTAGTCGATATGGAATCTGACAAGGCTGAAGCTAGGGCAGCATCAATCTTATATGGTTTGGGGTTCAGTACGGAGGCACAGCAACAACCCACTAATTCCTTTTCCGGTGGTTGGAGAATGAGATTGTCCTTGGCAAGAGCCTTATTCTGTCAACCAGATCTTTTGTTGTTAGATGAACCTTCCAATATGTTGGATGTGCCATCCATCGCTTATTTAGCAGAGTATTTGAAAACATATCCAAATACAGTTTTGACAGTTTCTCACGACCGTGCATTCTTGAATGAAGTGGCTACAGATATCATTTATCAACACAACGAAAGACTAGACTATTACAGAGGCCAAGATTTCGATACCTTTTACACCACAAAGGAGGAACGTAGAAAGAATGCTCAACGTGAGTATGATAACCAAATGGTTTACAGAAAGCACTTGCAAGAGTTTATTGACAAATACAGATACAATGCTGCCAAATCACAGGAAGCTCAATCAAGAATTAAGAAATTGGAAAAATTGCCCGTTTTGGAGCCACCTGAACAAGACAAAACCATTGATTTCAAATTCCCTGAATGTGATAAATTGTCTCCACCAATTATCCAATTGCAAGACGTTTCCTTTGGTTATGATGAAAACAACCTATTATTGAAAGATGTTAACCTGGACGTTCAAATGGATTCCAGAATTGCCCTTGTAGGTGCCAATGGTTGTGGTAAGACTACACTGTTGAAGATTATGATGGAGCAGTTAAGACCACTAAAAGGCTTTGTATCAAGAAACCCAAGATTACGTATAGGCTACTTCACTCAACATCATGTGGATTCTATGGATTTGACCACGTCTGCAGTGGACTGGATGTCCAAATCCTTCCCAGGTAAAACTGATGAAGAGTATAGACGTCATCTAGGTTCATTTGGTATCACTGGTACCCTGGGTCTACAAAAGATGCAATTATTATCCGGTGGTCAAAAATCTCGTGTAGCATTCGCTGCATTGTGTTTAAATAATCCACACATTTTGGTTCTGGATGAACCTTCTAACCATTTGGATACCACTGGTCTAGACGCTTTGGTAGAAGCCTTGAAAAATTTCAACGGTGGTGTCTTAATGGTTTCCCATGATATCTCTGTTATTGACTCTGTTTGTAAAGAGATTTGGGTTTCAGAGCAAGGTACTGTCAAGAGGTTCGAAGGTACAATTTACGACTATAGAGATTACATCTTGCAGTCTGCTGATGCTGCAGGTGTGGTTAAAAAGCATTGATTATTTAGGAAGCACCTCAGAATATATTTTCCATAGAAGCCTAAATTAAGTATGCATTCATAGCCCCATGATACTTTTTTTTTTTGACTACTTGTATTGGAATCTAATTGACCTAACTGGGCATTCTGGGTCATTGGTATATGTATCACTTTTTACGTAAAAAAGTAGTGGCTAATATAAAACATAAAATCTACAAGAAGGGTGAAGTGCTTTTCGAATTTTGCCACTGCAAGTAATTGGTGCAATTGAAATACGAGATTTCGTTCTCTAAGAGGATATAAAAATAAGGAAATTAGCCCTACCTATCCTTGTGTTAAAATATGAGCGGAGAAACGTTTGAGTTCAATATTAGACATTCTGGTAAAGTTTACCCAATAACACTTTCCACTGATGCTACTTCAGCAGATTTGAAAAGCAAAGCAGAGGAATTGACCCAAGTCCCAAGTGCCCGCCAAAAATACATGGTTAAAGGTGGCTTGTCTGGCGAAGAGTCCATTAAAATATATCCCTTAATCAAGCCAGGATCGACAGTAATGCTATTGGGGACTCCAGATGCTAACCTGATTTCTAAACCAGCCAAAAAGAATAATTTCATTGAAGACCTTGCGCCTGAGCAACAAGTCCAACAATTTGCTCAATTGCCTGTTGGTTTCAAGAATATGGGCAACACCTGTTATCTGAATGCTACCCTACAGGCTTTATACAGAGTGAACGATTTAAGGGATATGATTCTTAATTATAACCCTTCTCAAGGTGTGTCTAACAGTGGTGCACAAGATGAAGAGATTCACAAACAAATCGTTATTGAAATGAAGCGTTGTTTTGAAAATTTACAGAATAAAAGTTTCAAGAGTGTTTTGCCAATTGTGTTATTAAACACGCTAAGAAAGTGTTATCCACAATTTGCTGAACGTGATTCACAAGGTGGGTTCTATAAACAGCAAGACGCTGAGGAGTTGTTTACACAACTATTCCATAGTATGAGTATTGTTTTTGGTGACAAATTTTCCGAAGATTTCAGGATTCAATTTAAAACTACCATCAAAGACACAGCTAATGATAACGATATTACTGTTAAAGAAAATGAAAGCGATTCTAAATTACAATGTCATATTTCTGGTACTACAAATTTCATGAGAAATGGGCTCCTGGAAGGTTTGAATGAGAAAATTGAAAAAAGATCAGACTTGACTGGCGCCAATTCCATCTATAGCGTCGAAAAGAAAATATCAAGATTACCAAAGTTTTTAACTGTTCAGTACGTTAGATTTTTCTGGAAAAGGTCAACCAACAAAAAATCTAAAATATTGCGTAAGGTCGTTTTCCCATTTCAATTAGATGTTGCAGACATGCTTACCCCAGAATACGCAGCAGAGAAGGTAAAAGTTCGTGACGAACTGAGAAAAGTTGAAAAGGAGAAAAATGAAAAGGAAAGAGAGATCAAAAGGCGTAAATTTGACCCATCATCCAGTGAAAATGTCATGACACCAAGAGAACAATATGAGACACAAGTGGCTCTTAACGAAAGTGAAAAAGATCAATGGCTCGAAGAGTATAAGAAACATTTTCCTCCAAACTTGGAAAAAGGTGAAAACCCATCTTGTGTTTATAACTTGATCGGTGTCATTACACATCAAGGTGCCAATTCTGAGTCTGGACACTATCAAGCTTTCATAAGGGACGAACTGGACGAAAATAAATGGTACAAATTTAATGATGATAAAGTTAGCGTTGTTGAAAAGGAAAAAATTGAATCTTTAGCCGGTGGGGGCGAAAGTGATAGTGCACTGATCTTAATGTATAAAGGATTTGGTCTGTAAGTCCATTTTTCATTTTTTCAAAATTAATAGTTTTTTCGGAATATACATATACATTTTTTTACATACACATAAAAATATTTCTCTCCCTTTTACGTTCATCCGCCAATCGATAAAAATGCATTTTATATACATGAAATGGCGAATTCTTTTTGGTCGAGTTTATGTATACTTTTTCTTATTCAACCCATAACGAGCTTCTTGAATTCTTCCATCTCTTCGTAACAATTCAATGGCTTGCCCTTATTGGCCAAAAGACACTCAGTCAATTTTGCCTTTATAGAAATGCTGCCGTTGTCGGTTTTTTTATCAGATTTACCTTTGGCACCCCCATATTTCTCCAACTTTTGTAACTCTAATTGATCAAATAATGTTAGTTTCTTGTTCAACGACTCGATTTGATTATTCAATGAACTTGATGATATTCCATCAACGGCATCCTTGTCGTCGTCTGATAATAGTGAATTGTTCAAAGTATCTTCAAACTTCTTTAACGTTTCAACTTCTAGGTTAGATAGCCTTTGTGAAACCTTCTTCTCAATGAACTTTTCTGCATTTTGCTTGGTGACATAGTCTGATTCCTTCGATGAATCCAATTGAGAAACCAAAGACTGTGAAAAATCGATCTGTGTTAGCGGAGTATAGACTTGTTGTTTTTCTGCACCAGCACCCACTTTGGAAGTGTTTGAACCCATGATTGACTCTGTATTAGTCGATATACCACCTTGTTTTTGTTCTTGAATTTTTTTTTGATTAGCAATCTCTTTGAAATGTTCCTCCTCACTTGTTTTTTCCTCTGCGTCTCATTGGAAGAAGAAATATATATATATGCGACATACCACGAATATTCGTAGTTTTTTACAACAAAAACGACTCTCGGTAGCCAAGTTGGTTTAAGGCGCAAGACTGTAATTTACCACTACGAAATCTTGAGATCGGGCGTTCGACTCGCCCCCGGGAGATATTTTTTTAAATCTTGCAGCTTTCAATATTTAAATATAAGTAATAAACCATCAGTTAAACAACAGAACAAGTATTTCTTAAATCTCATGAAAAATCTAATAATGTTATTTGCCGAATTTTATTATTGATTTGGTTGGTCTTCTTGATAATTCTGTGGGCGCTTTTTTTGTGACATATTAAAATTGCGAAATTGCAAACGAAAATATAAATATATATGAATGTTAATAAATAAATTATTTAATTGATGATTGAGGATGAAATACACTTTTATGATCTGTCCTTACGCGTAATAATTACAAGAAGGTGAGAAAATTGCCTTTTTTTGCTAATTTTTTTTTTTTGGTACCATATTCAATAATTGATGCTAAATTATAAATTGATTTTATTGTTTTCCTCTTTCCTACAATTAATCTCTTTTTCTGGCTTTATGATATGTTGTTTAACTTCACCAATAATTAGAAACTGGGGGCTGGCTCAAGCTGCTGGAGTTTCATATGGTACCTTTGGTTACTGTAAAACTTTGAATTCTTTTTCCTGCTCTCGAGTACGTTTAATATATAACACCTCGAAAGAAATATTACCTGGCCCTTCTCTTGAACGTTGGTGGCTGAGTCCTAAGGCAAGACATACAATAGGAGGACTTTTGATTTCGATACCGGTTGCTACATGTTTGACTTTCATTTCTTTTGCACTTCCCTTGGTTATTATTTTTCTTTTTCAGACTGGAGGAACTAATGTCTCACTTATTACTTCCAACGCTATATTACACATATTGACACTTTTATCAACTATTTTTGCATGCACCGTGATCCTGTTACTTTGCATGCACCGTGATCCTGTTACAATTTCATCCTTATACGACTTGGTGTGGCTGGCTAACTGTTCCCTGTTCCCTCTGCTCGTTATTGGCGTGCATTTTCTCAGTTTTAGGTTTGATACGTCTGCGCAGTCAGACAGAAAACATAGCTAAAGAAGCTAGTATAGAGAACGTAGACAGTATTCTCAAACTATATGGAACGAGTCAAACATCAAGTTCCCTTGGCGAAAATTATCCACAAACAACTAAGGGCACAGACCAATCTGTGTATGACATCACAAGTCTTTTTAATGATCTACCAAGGACCTTAGATCCCAATCAAGATAAACTGGCGGTAACAAATCAAGATGAACCACCGCCTGAAATCAAATCTCCATTGAAGCAAGCAGGTTTGGTGAGTTTCTTCGCTCCAAAGTTGAATGGTAAACAAATATTTTCTAGAAGGCATGTTGAAAATCAAAAATCCTTATCTTTGGATGAAATCAATATAACCGACTTACCTGCAAAGCAAGAAAATGTGGAAATGCCTACTGAAAAAAAAAAGGCAAATATTTTATATTATGAGGGAATCTCAAGCCATTCACAAGATAACTACGACCCTCCTTGGTTATTTGGCGTTGAGGCTACCCAATCAGCCGATTGCTTTAAAATATATTCAAAAAAAAATCATTGTCTCACAGAGCCCCGCCAATATCAACTACAACAACCAAATAATTACCAGGATCAAAGTGAGGTTCCTCATAACTCTTTCATTCCTTGGTATTCCCGAAGAAGACCAGTAGGATACAACCACAATTACAATCGCTACTACTCACAGACAACTCATGGTAACAGCGAACACTCCCGACAAACATTGCCACAGACCTACAACATACACAGCATGCTCCCCAGAAAGTACAAGCCCGCCTACAAAAAACAGGCACATCGTGTGAAGAGTAATCCACAACCAGCTTATACTTTCCAATGACAAAATAACAAGAATAAAGTACTATCCAATCTGCTTTTTTTGTACGCGTTTTGTTGGCGCGCCGCAATTTGAAAAATAAGAATAAAGTACTTCTTGCTACTATTTAATGATTCCATCCGTATTCCACATCGTTGACGTCTGAGTCTGATAGACTAGTATATAGAAAATAAAAATAAGATAGAGTAAATAGTATGCTACTTTTATCGAGCCCATCTTTTTGAGCTTAATTTCTGAAACAAAGAAAGGAAGTGCCCATTTTTCCTCTTAACGGTTTCTAAAATTACTGAAGAGAAAACAACTTTTAGATGTAATTTATTTACATTAACATTAGCAGTGACTACAGAGGACAGGTATGGCGGTATGGCGGTATTTGTTAACATTGACTTTCCTTATGCGTGGAAGTACTAGTAATATTCCCTCTCGGATCATAAAAGTGAAATATCGTGCTTCACGATTTGCTGAAACTTTAACAAATTCATTGAAATTACGTGAGTTTATACTAATGAATGGACTTAATTTCTTAAGATGGTGATATCTTCCACATTGGTTTCGGCCAACAAAACTATCACTTACCAAGTACTTCAAGCAAAGTTTGCAATCCCCTATTGTTTATGGATTCTCCATCCAATTCTATCCAGAATTTGCAGCAAGAAGCCCAGGGCAGCTCTTCCGCACAGCTTGCTGACCATGATCATGATCGCGTATCAATGGCTATGCCCTTACAAACCGATCAAAGTGTTAGTGTTTCACAATCTTCTGATAATTTAAGGAGATCAAGACGTGTTCCTAAGCCAAGAACGAGCATTTATGATGAATACGAGGAAGAGTTAAAGGAAAGGGCGAATAAACCCAAGAGGAAGAGACCTGCTCCTCCTAAGAAAAAGGCACCTTCCACACAGAACTCTAAATCAAATGATAAAGTAGAGAAAAAGAAGACTACCTCAATTGCTAAGGATGGCAAACCTACACTGAAGACTAATGACAAAAAAGTGGCGCCGAAACCTAAACCAGCCCATGAACAAGTAGAACCCGCTTTGATCCCTAGCAATTGGACTTCTGTAATACCCTTGCTTACTTCTGATTTCAAGAACCAGTATAGTGTCATCTCTAGGTTAAAAAATCCGAACATGAAGCCTGTGCCATATGCTGGAGATATCATTAAGCTGATGGCGTTCATAAATAAGTTTAGTTCTTTTTTCCATTCTGACCTACAAAATTTATCATTCCAAGATTTTGAGGTCGGTTTAGATTTGTATCCCGGCGATCCTAATGGAAGCGCAGCTGGTATAGTGAAGGGTCCTGAAGACACCTCCTTATTGCTATATCCTGATTTTATGGCCATCAAGGATATCGTCTATTGCCAAGACAAAATGAATTTACTGTTCCTATCCTTGTTAGATTTAACATTTACTGAAAATTTTGATGGTAAAAGTGCCAAGAAGAAAGGTCCATTAACAACCTGGGAGAATCTAAAATCGTCCTCCAAGAAAGTATTTTCCAATCCTCTTTATCGGTTAAGACTTGTAGCTCGCGAATGGGGGTATCCACGAGAATGGCGTCAACAACTCCCCAGTGACCAAGATATCTCCAAACCTAAAACTGCTCTTTTTGAACAAGATGAACAAACACCAGTGGTGGATCCCAGTCATCCAGAAATTTTAACGCCAAATATATATACCTGGAATGCTAATGAACCACTCCCATTGGAATCAAATCCTTTGTATAATCGAGAAATGGACAAGAATGGAATTTTGGCGCTCAAACCAATGGATCGCGTTGTTTTATTGAGGGCGTTAACTGACTGGTGCGCTTCCCATTCATCTGCTATTCATGACGAGATATACAAATTAACTCATGGTAAAAAAGATCCCGTTTTTGGCATCCAAACACAACAAGTGCCTAGGTATACAATTGAAGGGGTAGATAATACCATAAATCAGTTTAAAAAACTCTGCTCACTAATTCAATCAAGATATGAAATCAGAAGTAAGAAAAAACATTTTGTTAAACAACTAAAAGAGGGTAAAAAACCAGATTTATCAAGGAAGCTAGAAATACTGAAGGAAATTAAAGCGGAATTGAAGAACGCTGTAAAATCCGAAAAGGATGAACTTTTGTTCTCACTGTACGACAAGTGGGTCCCATTGTTTGAAGGCGAATTACCTGATCAACCATTAGCCAATCCTTTTTCGGAAAGACTTTATAAATTGCGATTACAAGAGTTCTTCCTTGGTAGAGTTCCCCATATAGGTGATTTTTATATGCCAAGATTACACAGTTATGGGGACTCACTCGAAATGAGCACCTTCACTGATTTGAGAAATCTACAAGCATTGCTATCGAAATTCAAAAATAATGAATACAACGCTTTTACACTGTTTGAAAATGATGGACAATCGATGAGTGCCCAATTCAAATTGTTTTACCATGACACACCATCGTTGGCGCATGATGTTGCACGAGGCAGAAATACATCGGGGAAGGTTTATTGGTATGAATTATGCCACGATTCAGCAACACTGCTGGAGTTCTTGGAGTTCTTGGACTATAAAATTGTTAAACCTCAAGATGAGAAAAAGGAGGGAAATGAAAAAGAAAAAGAAGCACTGAATAATGAAGCGCACATATTGGAGCAGAAATCTACCACTGATAATAATCCCTCCATAAATACAAACCCGCTACCAAAAGACGCAAAATATAACACTGCGAGAAAGAAGTTACAGATATTAAAGGAATTTTTATCTGATTACTATTTCATTCTTCGTCAGTTTGAACAAATGAAAGTGCAATTTGCAGACATGAAGCCAGGCAAGAGACAGTTGAGAAGGATACAGCGACAGACTGTAAACTATAATACGGAATATGATAGCGAGGAATATGTCGATGATGAAGAAGACGACGAAGCTGATATTTATGATGACAACGACAATGATTCTTCTTTTGATGATGGTAGAGTTAAAAGGCAGCGCACTTAGACAACTAGCTTTCAACGAACGTGAAGATTGTGAAACTCCTTACAGGCTGCATTTCGATTAATTAAGTAATGTAAAATTAAGACTATTAGTACATAATTAGATACGCGTATCTTTTCAACTAAGGCATAAAAAAAAAAGGTAGAAAGTGAGGACGAAAAAGTGCAAAATATCAAAGTCAAATCTTGCGCATATTCGAGCTTACAAAGTCATTGAAGATTTATTCGCCAGTGTGGTAAAACGGCATACTGTTATCATTCTTCTGTTTTGGTATCCTTCCCCTCTGGTTTCTCCTTCGCCTCATCCAAAGACTTTATATCACTCCCAGGAAGATCGCTATCAGAACTACAGACTCTGTTAATATTTAAAAATTTTTCCTTTTCGGCAAGCACTGTGTTAACTAATTGTGCAAAAGCTTTGCTGGTTAACTCGGACTTCAACTTAGACTGTTCTTCTTCTGATAGCTTCTTGGATAGTTGACTGGTATCCGTTGCTTTCAATGGAGGAACTGAACCGTTTGCTTGACTTCCTTCGTCAAAATCTGAATCACTCTCTGTCTGTTCAAGATACAGATCTCTTAATTTCTGGATCTTCATGTTTAATCTGACTCTCTCAACAGAATTACGGAACTTTTGACGAGCATCCAATCCTTCCTTTAACCCAGGCAATAAATTGTGCGTCTTCAATTCGGTACAAATAATCCATGGATCTTCCAAGAGTTCTGCGGCGGTCGGTCTCTTTGAAGGATCCAAATTAAGAGCCTTCAAGATGAATTGTTTTGCTTTATTGGAAACGGAATCCCAATAAGGCCTATGAAACTTCACTGGATACTCACCAGTTGTGCATTCGTCAAGGAAATCTTGAACCCTTTCGGCTCTAAACGCCGAATAACCGCAAAGCAAAGTATACGTAATGACACCTATCGACCAAATGTCGCAAGGTTTACCATGACCGTCCTGAGTAAGTACCTCTGGAGCCACGTAACCCAGTGAGCCTGCCGGCTTATAGAGGAGTTCCTCATCACTTTTCAATCTCTTTGCGATACCAAAATCAGCAACTACCAGTGGAGATTCGTCACTTTTATCTATATACAGTAAATTTTCCGGTTTCAAGTCCCTATGAACAATATTCTGAGAATGCATATATTTGACTGCGCTCAATATTTCAACCAAAATTCTCACTGCATCTTCCTCAGTGAACTTACCCTTCTTCAAAATCCTATCGAACAATTCACCCCCTTTGGCTAATTGCGTGATAATGTAGAACTTGTCTTTTGATTCAAACCAATCCTTAAATGCCACTATATTTGGATGATGCAGTCTTTGTAAAATGTCTAACTCGTCGTATAAAGCCTCTAGCTGAACCTTGTTTCCCTTTAGTGCTTTCTTGATCAGGATTTTAACGGCCACGTCCTCCCCTGTTTCAGTGTTTTTGGCTTGTCTCACCACACCAAATGTACCAGCACCTAATGTCTTCCCAAAAACATATTTTTTTTTATTCACGTACGAAGCAGGCTGCACATGTGCCATTTTACCTTCAGAATCCTCCTCTGTTTGTTTTGGGGAGCTCTCCTTTTCTGAAACTTTGTCGTCCATAGTAATTGACTCGTTATTTTTTCTGGTGTCTTCCAATATTATATAATTGTGAGTTCTCTACGAGAATTGAAACCATTTATACTCTGGCTTGTAGTCGATGTGGCTTTCGTTCTTTTTATCCCCTGCGTAGGTAGCTCGGCTGCACCATTCTAAACGCGGGGGGAGTTTCTTTTTTTTTTTTTTTCAGCCTTTTCTTCGTAAGCAAAGTATCCCACGTAAAAGGTTCCTTATACTAACACATATGTACTGTAAAGGTAAAATTACTTCTATTTTTTCTACTGCTATTATTTCTATGTACTTATACAAGAATAACAGAACGTGCAATACTAAAATTAATTTGATGCTCAGCTAAAAGAGTAAGATATGTTAGCAGAAGTTAAGATGGTTTTAATTATCCTCGTAGTATGCAGACGTATCGTTGTCATCATCGTCATTGTCGATGGCTCCATTCGTGCTCAAATTAAAATAGTCATCTGCATTATTAGCATCTTGAAGGGTACCTAAATCGCCCGGAGTCATGTAAACAGTACTATTGGACCTTACTTTGGGGGATCCGGGTACACTCAAAGGCCTGGCAATCTTGAATTTCTTGCCACCGGCAAGAGTATTCATATTGGCGTCACTAATTGTTTCACCCACCAGTTGCTTGAACTGCTCTGGATAGGCCCTACGAAGACCCAACTGTCTAGCCTTAACGTATTCCAACCCCATTCTCTTCCAATCTAACAAGTCTGATAGTCTTTCGGTTCTGTTTCTTTGGTTGATTCTTTGTCTTCTGGTCTTGTTTACAAACTCTTCCATGTAGTCTGCTAATTGCTCGACAGATTCATCAGGGCTCTTGAAACGACGGTCTACAATATAAATACCATAGTCTTTCGCTTGGTCTGTTTCAATCAAGTCTTCCATGTAGGCACCGAACCCAGAAACGTTTGTTGTGATAGATGGGACACCCATGACGGTACATTCTGCTGGCGTGTACCCCCATGGTTCGTAATAGGATGGAAAAACACCCAAGTGACAGCCGCGAACAAACTCGTCATAATCCAAACCAAGGATAGGGTTATTGGCGTTTAAGAATTCAGGATGGAAAATCACTTTTACACGATCACTCGAATCATTGAATAATCTAACATGTCTAATTTGGTTTAAAATTGGATCGTTAGCATCATCGCACATGTTATGTGTGACTACCGGAGGCAATTCCCCGTAAGGTCTTCTCAGCGCCAATACCCTTTTCTTCAGCAAAACCTTTTCAGAACTCTTCAACAGCTCATCTAAATTAGTGGGCAACTCTGATTCTAGGCCATTATGAGGGTATCTCATCGTATGCTCGAAAATTCTCTTCCCAATGGATGCGGTGACCTCATTAACAGTATTTTCCAAAGATTTTACAATGGCTTGGCTTTTCAGTGCCTCCACAGTGAAGGAATTGGTTTTGGCAGGCATGATCAAAAACGCTACCACCGTCTTCTTGGATCCAGAAACCTTCAATCTGTAATTGAGACGAGCCAATGATTCAATGAACATGTCAGCACCTTTGTTTTTGTATTCATATCTACCAGCGATAAAGAAATAAACTGTGTTGTCTAGATCGAAATCAAAACAACCATGGAAATGGCCTCTGACGAAATCATTAATTTTGTCCTTTTTCAGGGCATGCAGATTTTGAAATTCATGTACTGCTTGAAACTTAACAACGTTCAAACCATTGGGCAAAATGCCATCCGGTTTCCTCTTCAACAAATGCTCCGCTTCTAATGCAGTGATTTGCGACACAGTCGTAAAAACATCGGCAGTATGAGCCGCAGCGCGCTCAATGCAGTACCTATGATATATGCCTCTCTTACCAGCTTCTTGGTCCACATCAAAATACTGTAGATTGTTATAAAAATCTACATCACCAGCGGCACACAAGTATCTACCCAATAAAGTTGCGTGCGTGGTGAAAATCGTTACAACATCAATTCTTTTCTTTCTACACAATGGCAGGGCTACACCAGCTAGCCATTCATGGAAATGGCCAATGATGGCATGGCTACTGTCCAGTTTTGAAACTTCTCCCAAAAACCACACAACAACATAACCCAACAATATGGCATCGTTTGTTTCGTGATCATGCTCTGGTGATGGAATTCCGACGAGAGACCATAGGTCAGCCTTCCATTCGTTCAAAAAGTGTCTTACAGAATCCAGCTCAAATAAAATGACACGTGGTGCTCCCTCAATCAACCAGTTACCGTAGACAAAGTTCACACCCTTTTCCCGCATGGACATCAAAGTTTTTTGGATCGGTAACAGCTCTTCAGGAAAGATACTTTCATCTTCCCAGTCAAGTTTTTCAACCTCACTTTCATAAGTCGCCTTGTTCAAAGGTCCAAGCAGCGTATAGTTGTCTCCGTATTGTGCCACAGTGACTGGAGCCTTGGACTTCAAGACAGAGTAAATACCACCAACCCTGTTAGTTACTTCTGTTGCTACTTCGAACAGTAGATGATTTTGTAAGTCACGAGCCATACTTCGCTGTGATGCTGCGTCTGAGTTTATTTTCTTTTTCTTCACAGGTTTCCAGGCTGTGCTAACTAGTATATTTGGAGTTTAGATATATAGATATAAGTCAATGAAAAAAAAA
This sequence comes from Saccharomyces cerevisiae S288C, assembly GCF_000146045.2. Lineage (NCBI taxonomy): Eukaryota > Fungi > Ascomycota > Saccharomycetes > Saccharomycetales > Saccharomycetaceae > Saccharomyces > Saccharomyces cerevisiae. Next base: position 176,507 of record NC_001138.5, read on the forward strand.
GTGGAAGGTAATAAGAAGAACCGTTGCGGGAAGAAAAGAAGGAGTTTATGTTTATATACACCGGTGTAGGCTGTGCGTTGGTGTGAACACTTCCTGTTGCTGTTGCTGTTGAAGCCGTCTCCGCATGCAACTGTAGTCATACAGCCTCTTGTCTGCCCTTATTCAATTGACCAGCTAACAATAGCTTCGCTTTCTTTCTGAAAAATCCTCCAAGGGGTATTACTTGTGGGGGGTTCCAGGAACCCATAGGCCGGGGCATGTTTCACGGGAAGTTCTGTGGCAGGAAATGGTCCCTGAGTAGCCGCGCAGGTGGCTTTTGCCTTTGCCGTACCGATCGGGAAATTGTGCCCCTGAAAGATTCCGTTTACGGCGCTTCTGTGCAACCTCTTTGGGCAAGCTTTGCTCCTGTCAATAGAGCAATTATTTGACAAGGTTTCTTTTACCTTGTTTTATGTGGGTTAAACGTGGGAGGAGAACTATAAATCACATGTGCTGTCAAGAGATTATGTTAGTTACGTAGCGCGCTTAAGCTTTCTTAAATAGTATCGTAAATGAGTTCCCGCAATTTGTAGTCTTCGTTAGCTTCTTCTATTTCTTCCCAGTTCCCGATTAAGTCATTGTGTCCTCTGACCACACCTGGAAGACTCCTACCCTTGCTGAAAGTCTTCCAAACTTTTCTCGCTTCATCATCTGTGCCAAGATCTCTGTAGGTGAACGGGATTCGGTTGGCCGTCAGGATTGTGCTTAAGCGATTTGTTCTGGGGATCATATGGAAACCGCCTCCGGCTAGTGACGTGTATATATATACAGGTTCCTTTTCATTCAGCTTCCGGATCTCGCTAGTCGTTATTACGTCTTGTGGCTTGTCATTGTTTTTCTTGGATTGCTCAGTAGTTTGAGTTGTGGAGTCTTTCGCATCTAGTGATTGGAGTAGAGCGTTTAGTTCAGAATCATCAACAATTTTTAGTTGCTCTAAAAACTCATTCGTTTCGTCCAAAATATCTTTGAAGATGTCATCTGCACTTGCTTTCTTGGGATTTTCCCTTGTACTTTGATCTTCAAATCCATTTTCGTCATTGTTTGGGGCTTCTTTACTGATTGACTCTGTTTCATTGAAGTCTAACTGGGATACCTCCTCTTCTTCTTGCTTAATTTCATTCTTTTCCTCCGTGATGTTTTCTTCCACTACAAGATCAGGAAGAGAAGTTTCTTTCTCTGTTTCTTCTACTTCCAATTCCTTGTCTTCTCCTTTATTATCCTTTATATCTTGTTTTTCCAATTCTGGCAATTCGACTGTCCTTTGAAATTCGTCTGAAATGTTGATATCGTCGATCTCTTGATCTCCGGTGACATCTTTGAGCGCCTCAGCAATCTTAGAATTTTCCATATTCTCGTCTTCTTTTGTCACGGCTTCCGCATCCTTTTTTGAAACTTCTGCCTCCGTACATGTTCCATCCTCTATTGGAGTCTCAGCAGGTTCCGAACATTTTGTTTCGATGTCTTCTTTTGAAGTTGCAGCAACTTCCACATCTTCATTTTCTTTATTCAGTTCAGCAGTGACTTCTGCCTCTTTTGGAGCGTCAAGATTTCCAAGCTCTGCCTTTACCTTGATAAATTCAGTTTTTTCGGAATTCTCCACTTCTGCATCTTCCTCGGTGTCAACTTCCACATCTTCATTTTCTTTATTCAGTTCAGCAGTGACTTCTGCCTCTTTTGGAGCGTCAAGATTTTCAAGCTCTGCCTTTACCTTGATAAATTCAGTTTTTTCGGAATTCTCCACTTCTGCATCTTCCTCGGTGTCCTTCTTGACAGATTCGCTGCTAGGTTCTATATATTTTTCGGCAGTTCCAACATCACTTGCTTTTGAATTTTCGCTCGCAGCCTCAGTAGCTTCACCATGTTCATGATTTGTATCTTTGCCGGTGATTTTATCGCCTTCTTGTGTAATTTCAAAGCGTTTGGGTTTTTCTTCTTCTTTGAAACTAGTAGTAGATCCTACATCTCCCATATCCTTTTGTGTAGTTTCAGCTTGTTCTGTTGAAATTTGAACGCGCTGGGATTTGGGATCTTCTTCTTCGGAATTCTCAATGGTTGTTGCAATTTCTGGCTTTACATCTTCATCGGGAACTCTAACATCTTCCTTTAGAACCTCAGGATCTCTTTCGTTGATTTGAAGATCTTCTGGTCTTCCGGAGGTACAACGCTTAACTACTTTTGGAGACTCAGGAGTCTTCGATTTCTCAACCTCTACACCTTCTGCACTTTCTCTTGCTGTTTCATCAACCTCTTTTTTTGCTTTCTCGTTGGAAAGCTCAGCAGTCCCCTCTTGCTTCTTTTTCATGTCTTCACTGATAGACTCAGCACCTCTCATTGCTATTTTATCATCTTTCATGGCCTTAACAGGTTCATCCAGCTTGACTTGTTCCCCTTCTTGATCTTCTTTGGCAACCTCGAGATCTTCAGGTATTATATTTTTTTCCACAGCCTCAACAATCTCTACATCATCCCTAGGCGCGTCAGGTATATCGATTTCTCCGACAACTTCCGTAGGCTTGTTTTCCTGAGTAGGTGCTTCAGCTTCATCTTCAAGAACAAGGTTATCTTTAGAAATTTTTGCAGAGTTTGCGCTTCCCTCTATTTCAATAATGGAAGATTTTTCTCCCGCTTCTGACTGCTTTTCATCTCCCCCCATAATTTCCTCTCCTTTTGATGTAGATTCTTCTTCGGTACCGGACACTTCATTATTTCTTACAGCTTCTTGCTCCCCGGTTACATTTTCTTTTTTAACTTTTGAAAAAGTCGAATTTTCTTCTTCTTCTTCTTCTTCTTCTTCTTCTTTTTCAACTTCTACAGATATATCGTTAGTACCGTGTTGTAGATTTTTTTCATTGTCACTAATGCGCTTTGTTGGTCCCATCGTTTCGTCATCATAAGTCTCTCGCTCAGTTTCTGGAGGGATGATACTATCACTACCAGCTGCGTTAAAATTATGGCTCATGTTATTCTCATGATTAACAGATAATTCTTTCCTACATTTTTCGTCTTCTTTATCCTTCTGTTCAAAAACATGGTCTTCTTTCCCGATTTCTGTTTCTTTCTGATTTTTTGCAAGAACTGAAGGACTTATTCCGTCTCTATCACTTTCAGTCTGCTGCTTTTCCCCAGCTTTCAAATGTTTTGATTCGTTCTCTTTGAAATTAAACCCATTCTTAGTTAAACTTTCACTTTCAACATCCTTAGTAGACGCTTGCCCATTTTCATCACCTGCCTCCAAACCGTGCGGCTCTAGTTGGTGTTTAAAAGAAGCTGCATTTCCCTCATTAACATTTAAGATCTCATTCTCTTCTCGAGGTAAGGTATGTTCTGCCTTTTCCTCGTTGATATTGTTCTCGGACTTTGAGGAAGTTTCGTCAACATTATCTTTGTTAGGCACATCTATGTCGAAGGTTTTGTCACTAGATTCATTTCTGGTTCTGATATCCATTTTTTCGACATTAACAGGCTCATCTTGGACAATATTTACTTTGATATCCTCGTTCTTTGAACCATCTTCCTGTAGGTACTCTTCAATGCCTACTAGTATGGAATCTAAAGTTGACTGTTTTGACAAATCAGTAGTATCTGCAGGATTTGAAGAATTACGACCTCTTCTATTCGTGGTTTTTTTCTTTTTGTTTTTTTTTCTTCTCGTAATTGGGCTATTGCCAACCTCAATTCCTGTGGATTCTTTGATTGGTGGTACATTTTCTGTGCCTTCCGCTACATTGTTAGTAGAAGTTTCTTTGATAACTACATTGACGTCTATTGGGATCTGTGTGGGAGATTCTGTAGCGTCATTTATTGTATCTGTGGCTATCTCTATTACGTCGTCTTTTCTTTCCAAATCATGAGAGATTGCATCCCGTGTGGAAGCTTCCTCGGTTTCACCAACAGAACTGGAAAGTTTTACAATAGTATCTCTGTCACGATTCGCCTTTATTTGTCCCTGGTTTTTCTTTTTATGACCTTTCAATTTAGAAGATTTCCTTTGAGATGATAATTCCTGTGCAAAATTCTCAGTGGCATTTATCGCTTCATCTAAGTCACTTTCTGTAAGTTGATCTCGACTTTCTATAATATCATTCGTACTTGGTAAGGGAAGATCTGTAGCAAGTGTCGAATACGAATCTCCAGCACTAGTTACCGATGGGGGTTGAACATTGTGTTCCTGATTTTCTACAGTCAAAGATTCTACCATGTCACTCTTTATTTAATCCAGAGTAATCAAGCACACCAGTACAATAATTGCTAACAGGTTTAAAAAGAGAAAGTGTTCTGGAATAAAACCACTTGCTTATATGCGAAGTGACTACGAAATATTAAGGGAAAATATACGACAATTTCGTGTTCAGAAACTTAACAAATATTTTCATCTTGTCTGTTATATTCTCGGAAGCTTTAGGATAAATTTATCCTTAAAAAAAGGACTGCGCAAGCCCGGAATCGAACCGGGGGCCCAACGATGGCAACGTTGGATTTTACCACTAAACCACTTGCGCTTATTTCTTGGAAGTGTTCGTGTTCTAATAAGGTCACAACAGCTCCAACATTAACCAGAAATACCTGTAAATAGCCCCGCCACGAGGCAACAATTGTCTCTGTATTCTTATCTTTCTCAATAAGCACTTATTAGTTAGTTTACATCCGAGTTCTTGAGCACTCCCCACCTTTTTAGTAGGTCTGAAGTCTTGTTTACAACAGCGGGCACCTCAAGATTGAAAGGAGTTGAGAGTTAGAATATATAATTTTGAAATTAAATTTGAAAATGATGCGATTACCACCGGCAAGTATTCAAAACAAAATAAGACGAGGGAGCTTCATAAAAATTAGGTCGTATATGTTGAAATGAGAGGATTTAGTACATTCTGTATTCATCATATTATAGCCTTTACCAACAATGAAACTCCAGTAATTATCAAATTATTCTCCCAATTCTCACCGAACATGCGGCAACGTTAGGTACGGATCGCGGAAAACACTTTATTTTGTGCAGAGGTACTGTCATGAATACTATGTCAATAAAAAAAGTATCGCATTATCACCACGCCTATATAACATAATCTAAACTATTCGTGAGGGTACAGAAATCCATTGAAATGAATTGATAGTTCTACACGATATCGCTGTCATTTTATTGTACGTTTCAAGTTTTACTAAATAAAAATGACATCTGAAACAGATTAAGTTTTTTTGTAACTTGTGCCCGTTGAAATAGGAATTAACTGTTATAATTGACAATATTCATGTCAACACTATATAGTAATATATAATAAAGAAGGTAACTTAAATGGCGATAGGCGGTCAACAAGTCTAGGGAATCAGAAATGCAAGAATGAATAACGTAATAGGATAGCGAAGGAACATATCAAAAACAAGGGAAAAAAAAATTGGTTCTATATCTAGATATATCTAGAATTTTTGGACTGGTTTTATCTCAATTTCCACCTATCTTTATGTATTATCTTTCGACCGTCTTATCTTTTAATATGGTGGCAGGAATACCAGTCAGACAATGATTGGATCTTGTCTCGGGTTGTTTGTTATCACGTAAGCACCACAGTCCGCTCCGTAGGAAAAGAAAAATAGCCGCCGAGCCACGGGAGCAAATGAGTGAAGAATATGCGCAACGTTTTGGTACATATACAAAAAAATGTAGAAAAGAAGCTAAAGAGATTGACGTTACGTACATATGTATGAGTGGGTAGGTGTGGACGACACTAGGGAGGCTTTACTTCTCTCCAAACATGTGAAGCTGGTTATAGATGTCCTTCTTAAAGTCCTCGTACTTAAAAGACGACTTTCTACGCGTGCCCAACTGTGGAGGAGAGCCGTGTGGGACTCTTGCGCTGTTACCATTGCTGTTGTTGTCAAGGTACGAGTTTTTGAAAATGGGTCTGTTGCCAGCACGAGAACAGATCGGTGTATGGGAGATGGAGTCACCCATATCCACGCCAGCGTGGCTCAGGTCAGAGTCGTTAGTGGTCCTGTATTGCATATTGTGGATAGTATTCTGGAAATCCATGGGTCCGCTACTCCTACGTTCGGCTCCCGGGGCGTGCTCCCCGATACTGCTTTCGCGTTCCCGGGCTTGTTCCCTGGAATTTAGTGCGTCCATATAATTGGTAGACCGCCGTCTAATCATGGGGACTGGCTTGTCTACGCTTTGAGCGGGAGCGCTTGGACCCGGGAGGTTGAATGTAGAAACACTAGGTGTTTCCTGTGCACAGGGCGGTTCGTCGATGTTGAGGAAGTCCTGTGATCTTTCAAATGTGGGTGACGTGCTCACTTGGGGCGTGTTCAAGTGGGGATCTGTCATGAGGGTGAGTGTATGCGTGTGTGTGTGTGTTGCGTAGATGTGTGATTTACTATGTGTTATGTAGCTGCTCTCATCGCTGCTGATAGTAGATCTCTCGCGCAAAAATTACTCAGGCAAACCTTTACTATACCTACATATATATATATATATATGTATATGTATGTGTGCAAGCTTTTCAGAGTGGTGCACTGACATTGACCGGGCCACTCATTCCACCCCACATCCCCCAGATCAGGGGGAGATGTTAACGAAAGGAAACAGGGGATTTATCACTGGTTACGGGAGCGTAGTGACTGTACTACAAATTCGCACACAAGCAGCGCCCAGTGACGAGTCTCCGCGGCGTCTAAGTGCCGGAAGTCATCATCCACGGTGTGCCATGTACTTGGGAATGGTAGCGGGATTGCATGTAATACGGGTACTCCGGCGGCCAGGAATGGCGTGTGGTCGTCTCCGATGACCGAATGCCCGAGCCCTAAAAATCGATAGTCCGTGGGGTCCAGATGTTTGCGTTGACGCGCGACTTCGGCGGCTAATGCCGATTCGCCGTTGATTTCATCTCCACGTCGAAATAACAAGTCATCCTCTATTCGATTGAGCAGCTGATATTCTTGATGTGTCTCTGCATAGTAGCTGGGCACTAGCGGCTCCTCTTCGCCACTTCCTAAAAGATCCAGAAGAAATAATAGGCGAATTCTTGTCATCGTGCCGTCAGCAAGCCATTGGGCGGCTAATCGGCGTGCTCCATAAATCGAGTCCTCGGGGCCCCACTCTTCAATGGCCTCCTCTCCATCAAAGAATACGATCTTTACACCCAAGGTAGAATTCGATACTACAGTGTTCGACTCTAAGTCATTGTACTCTTTCGTGCGCTCGTGGCACGCGATGTGCGTTAGGAACTGGGCCGTATATAGCAGCGCGGCACACGAGGCGGCACTGTCGATAGCGCCCACCATCCCCGTGGGCGCTATCTTGGTATCATAATGAGCAGCGAGCACTAAGTACTCGCTCGCATTGTTTTGTAATGTCATAACAAGGTTATTGAAGCGGTAACCGTTCTCCTCAAAGGCTTGCGTCTCAACGGCCCATTCTCCCGCCAGCGTATTGTTGAAGTGCTCGATGATGAAGCGCTGGATCTCGCGCGAGCCTTCCGATCCGGGTACGCGCGTTCTGTTAAAAGGCAACAGCAGGTTCTTGGTACTTTTGTTCCAACCGCTGTCTGGGTTGATAGCTTCGTTCAGATGCGCTGCATGGTACTGCTCATATGACAACTCCCACCCAGTTACCCTATGCACCTGAAATAGCACCAACAGGTACGCTAGACCAATTAGTCGCAAAGGCAATACGTACTTCATTCCCATGCTTACGACCTTTTCAGTCTTTTTATTTCTTTTCTGTTGACTCTCTCTAACTCTCCCTCTCCCCCTCTTCTTCCCATGAAATGTATCACAAGCCGTCTTATTCCTTTGCTTCTTATATTCTTATGTTCCTTCCTTCGTCTCGCCTCGAAGGCAACGCAAACGCAATGTACTTCTTGACGAACGCGAAAACCATATGGAAAGTAAATAAAGGGCCAAACAAAAAACTATTTCGAATAGCAAGGTAGCTTCCATCCTGTACATGCAAGACCGTCACACAGCATGTCATCGGAAGAACCCCATGCATCTATATCCTTTCCAGATGGCTCACATGTCCGGTCGTCCTCCACTGGTACTTCATCTGTGAACACAATCGATGCTACCTTATCCAGACCGAACTATATTAAGAAACCGTCCCTGCACATTATGTCGACATCTACGACGTCGACTACGACGGATCTAGTGACAAACCCAATTCTGAGCAATATCTCCGTGCCAAAAATAAGCCCCCCCACATCATCCTCGATAGCAACAGCGACATCAACAAGTCACGTGACCGGCACTGCGTCGCATTCGAACATTAAAGCTAATGCTAACACTAGTACCAGCGTGAATAAGAAAAATTTGCCGCCAACAACTAGTGGGAGGATACCCTCTAGCACCATCAAGAGATATCCGAGTCGCTATAAGCCTTCTCACTCGCTGCAGCTGCCCATTAAGAACGACTCCAACTTTAAACGATCTAGCATATATGCCTCCAAATCCACTGTTACTGCTATCCCCATTAGGAACAATCGGCCAATTTCCATGCAGAATTCCTATGCGCGCACTCCTGACAGCGATCATGACGACGTTGGCGATGAAGTGTCTTCGATAAAGAGTGCCTCTTCTTCGTTGACCGCATCCCTGTCCAAGAGTTTCCTGTTCGCATTTTATAACAACCGCAAGAAGGACAAGACCAGTAACAATGGTGTCCTCTCAAAGGAATATTGGATGAAGGACGAGAGTTCTAAAGAATGTTTCAGTTGTGGTAAAACGTTTAACACTTTCAGAAGGAAACACCACTGCAGGATATGCGGCCAAATTTTTTGCAGCAGTTGCACTCTCTTGATAGATGGTGATCGATTCGGCTGTCATGCCAAGATGCGAGTATGTTACAATTGTTATGAGCATGCAGACACATACGAGGACTCCAGTGATGAAGAGAATGATTCTACAATGCAATTGAATGAGCCAAGGTCTCGCTCTCGCTCTCGTTCTTCCAATACCAATCCATATTCTCATTCACATTCGCATTTGCATCTCATTTCACAGGACAACCATAACGGTACCGATCTCCATGATCCAGTAGCAGCAACGGATAACCCTCAACAGCAGAATGAGGTCTACCTATTAAATGACGATGACGTACAAAGTATAATGACCTCAGGTGAAGATTCTAAATTGTTCATTTCTACACCCCCACCACCACCGAAGATGGCCATCCCAGCAACAAAGCAAGGCGGATCGCTGGAAATCTCATTCGATTCGGAAAACGATAGGGCTTTGCATTATCAAGATGACAACCCCGGTCGCCATCATCACCTCGATTCCGTGCCCACAAGGTACACTATCAGAGATATGGACAATATATCACATTACGATACCAACTCTAATTCCACTTTGAGGCCACATTATAACACCAATAACAGCACTATTACCATCAACAACCTCAACAACACTACTTCCAACAACAGCAACTATAACAATACCAATAGCAACAGCAACATCAATAATCCTGCGCATTCCTTAAGAAGGTCTATTTTCCATTATGTAAGCAGCAATAGTGTTAACAAGGACAGTAACAATAGCTCTGCAACACCCGCTTCGTCTGCACAGTCTTCTTCCATACTGGATCCTGCCAATCGTATTATCGGGAATTATGCTCATAGAAATTACAAGTTTAAATTCAACTACAATTCCAAAGGTCCTTCGCAACAAAATGACACGGCAAATGGAAATAATGATAATAATAATAATAATAATAATAATAATAATAATAATAATAATAACAGTGCCAGCGGTATTGCTGACAACAATAACATTCCCTCAAACGACAATGGCACGACGTTCACTCTAGATAAGAAGAAAAGAAACCCACTGACAAAATCTAAATCTACGTCCGCTTACCTAGAATATCCTCTAAACGAGGAAGACTCTTCTGAGGACGAAGGTTCCATGTCCATATATTCTGTATTGAATGATGACCATAAAACTGACAATCCAATTAGATCAATGAGGAACTCCACAAAATCTTTTCAACGAGCGCAAGCTTCACTACAGCGGATGAGGTTTAGAAGGAAAAGTAAAAGCAAGCATTTTCCCAACAATTCGAAAAGTTCCATTTATAGAGACTTAAATTTCTTGACCAATAGTACTCCCAATTTACTTTCTGTAGTAAGCGACGATAATCTATACGACGATTCTTCTCCTTTGCAAGACAAGGCCTCTTCATCCGCTGCAAGCAGACTCACTGACAGAAAATTCAGCAATAGCAGTGGCAGCAATAATAATAGCAATAGTAATAGCAATATCAACACCGATCCTTGGAAGAGAATCGCTAGTATATCGGGATTCAAACTGAAAAAGGAAAAAAAGAGAGAATTAAATGAAGTCTCTCTTTTACATATGCATGCCCTATTAAAACAATTATTGAATGATCAAGAAATTTCCAATCTTCAAGAATGGATAACCCTTCTAGATGGCGCTTTGCGTAAAGTTTTAAGGACCATCCTGAACGCGAGGGATTTGAACACATTAGATTTTAGACAAACTTACGTTAAGATAAAAAGAATTAGTGGTGGATCTCCTCAAAATTCAGAATATATCGACGGGGTTGTCTTTTCGAAAGCATTGCCGTCGAAAACAATGCCACGGCATTTGAAAAACCCAAGGATACTATTAATCATGTTTCCACTGGAGTACCAAAAGAACAATAACCACTTTCTAAGTATAGAGTCCGTCTTTAGGCAAGAGCGCGAATATTTGGATAAACTTGTTTCGAGATTAAAGTCATTACATCCTGATATTATATACGTCGGCGCCAATGTTAGTGGGTACGCGTTAGAACTATTAAATGACTCAGGCATTGTCGTACAGTTTAATATGAAACCACAAGTCATTGAAAGAATTGCCAAGCTAACAGAAGCAGATATTGCCATTTCTGTGGATAAGTTGGCTACGAATATTAAGATGGGTGAATGTGAAACTTTTGAAGTTAAAAGCTACATTTATGGAAACATCAGTAAAACATATACATTTCTTCGGGGCTGTAACCCAGAACTTGGTGGAACAATTTTGTTAAGAGGTGATAGTCTTGAAAACTTGAGAAAAATCAAACAAGTCTCTGAATTTATGGTCTACGCAATTTTTTCATTGAAGTTGGAAAGTTCATTTTTTAACGATAATTTCATACAACTTTCTACAGATGTTTATTTGAAGAGAGCTGAATCCAAAAAACTGCAAGTTTTCGAAGGTTATTTTGCAGATTTCTTGATCAAATTCAATAACAGGATTTTGACTGTATCACCAACGGTAGATTTCCCCATTCCCTTTTTATTGGAAAAAGCCAGAGGCTTGGAAAAGAAGCTCATAGAAAGGATCAATCAATATGAAAGCGAATCTGATTTAGATCGGCAAACGCAACTAAATATGCTTCAAGGCTTAGAATCGACTATCACTAAGAAACACTTAGGAAATTTAATAAAATTCCTGCATGAAATGGAAATTGAAAATTTAGAGCTTGAGTTTCAGAAGAGAAGTCGTCAATGGGAGGTTTCATATTCATCATCACAGAACTTACTTGGTACGGGCTCACACCAGTCTATAACAGTTCTCTACTCAATGGTTTCAACAAAGACTGCCACACCTTGCGTTGGCCCTCAAATTGTTACTATTGACTATTTTTGGGACAGTGATATTTCCATTGGTCAGTTTATCGAGAACGTCGTGGGAACTGCCAGGTATCCCTGCCAACAAGGCTGTAATGGTCTGTATTTGGATCATTATAGAAGCTATGTTCATGGGTCAGGAAAAGTAGACGTTTTAATCGAAAAATTCCAAACTAGATTACCAAAATTAAAAGATATTATCCTCACGTGGAGTTATTGTAAAAAATGTGGGACATCTACTCCGATTTTACAAATTAGCGAAAAAACCTGGAATCATTCTTTCGGTAAATATTTAGAAGTCATGTTTTGGAGTTACAAAGATAGCGTGACAGGAATTGGGAAATGTCCTCATGATTTCACTAAAGATCATGTCAAATACTTTGGTTACAATGATTTAGTGGTTCGACTAGAATATTCTGATTTAGAAGTTCATGAATTGATAACCCCACCACGCAAAATAAAATGGAAACCTCATATCGACATCAAACTGAAGGTGGAACTATACTATAAGATTCTGGAAAAGATCAATAATTTCTATGGGAGTGTCCTAAGTCGGTTGGAACGTATTAAATTGGATAGTATGACTAAAGATAAAGTTCTTAGTGGACAAGCTAAAATTATCGAATTGAAGAGCAATGCTACAGAGGAGCAAAAATTAATGTTGCAAGACCTGGATACTTTTTACGCAGATAGTCCTTGCGATCAACATTTACCATTGAACCTGGTTATCAAATCTCTATACGATAAGGCTGTAAATTGGAACTCTACATTTGCGATATTTGCAAAAAGCTATTTGCCTTCTGAAACTGATATTAGTCGTATCACGGCCAAGCAGCTGAAAAAACTGTTTTACGATTCTTCAAGAAAAGACAGCGAAGACAAAAAATCACTTCATGATGAAAAGGCGAAGACGAGGAAACCAGAAAAGAACGAATTACCGTTAGAGGGATTGAAAGATGTCGAAAAGCCGAAAATTGATAGCAAGAATACGACAGAGAATCGTGACAGAACGAACGAACCACAGAATGCCGTGACGATAACCACTTTTAAAGACGACACTCCAATTATTCCAACAAGTGGTACTAGTCACTTGACAGTTACACCTTCTGCATCGTCGGTTTCTTCTTCTTTGACCCCTCAAACCGAAGAACGTCCGCCAATAAGCAGAAGTGGAACAGGTATATCTATGACTCATGATAAAAGCACTAGACCTAACATAAGAAAAATGAGTAGTGATAGTAGTTTATGTGGACTAGCATCACTTGCTAATGAATATAGTAAAAATAATAAGGTGAGTAAGCTAGCTACATTTTTCGATCAAATGCATTTTGATGCCCTGTCGAAAGAATTTGAACTGGAACGTGAAAGGGAAAGATTACAACTTAATAAGGATAAATACCAAGCCATACGATTACAAACATCCACACCAATTGTGGAAATTTATAAAAATGTCAAAGACGCAGTTGATGAACCGCTTCACTCTAGAAGTTCAGGCAATAATTTGTCATCTGCGAATGTTAAGACTTTGGAGGCACCTGTGGGAGAACATTCCCGGGCCAATAATTGTAATCCTCCTAATTTAGATCAAAACTTGGAAACTGAATTAGAAAATTCCATTAGCCAATGGGGAGAAAACATTTTGAACCCCTCTGGAAAGACCACCGCAAGTACTCATTTAAATTCTAAGCCAGTAGTAAAGGAAACTTCAGAAAATCCAAAGTCAATAGTTAGAGAATCAGATAATTCAAAGTCGGAGCCGCTTCCACCTGTAATAACAACAACAACTGTCAATAAGGTAGAATCCACTCCACAACCTGAAAAATCATTATTGATGAAAACCTTGAGCAACTTTTGGGCAGATCGATCTGCGTATTTGTGGAAACCCCTTGTTTATCCAACCTGTCCTTCGGAACACATTTTTACTGATAGTGACGTTATAATCCGCGAAGATGAACCAAGTTCCTTGATCGCATTTTGCTTAAGTACTTCTGACTATAGAAATAAAATGATGAACTTGAATGTCCAGCAACAACAGCAGCAGCAAACAGCAGAAGCTGCTCCTGCCAAAACAGGAGGAAACAGTGGAGGAACTACGCAAACCGGGGATCCTTCTGTTAACATTTCTCCCTCAGTTTCTACAACTTCTCATAATAAGGGGAGGGACTCAGAAATTTCATCCTTAGTAACCACCAAAGAGGGCTTGTTGAACACCCCTCCCATTGAAGGCGCCCGAGATAGGACCCCACAAGAATCACAAACGCATTCCCAAGCAAATTTAGATACTCTTCAAGAATTAGAGAAAATTATGACAAAAAAAACAGCCACACACTTGAGATATCAATTTGAGGAGGGTTTAACGGTAATGTCATGTAAAATTTTCTTCACAGAACATTTTGACGTGTTTAGAAAGATTTGTGATTGTCAAGAAAACTTCATTCAAAGTTTGTCAAGATGTGTTAAATGGGATTCCAATGGGGGGAAAAGTGGGAGCGGGTTTTTAAAGACTTTGGATGATAGATTTATTATAAAGGAGCTGTCACACGCAGAACTGGAAGCCTTCATAAAATTTGCACCAAGTTATTTTGAATACATGGCACAAGCAATGTTCCATGATTTGCCCACGACTTTGGCTAAAGTATTTGGGTTTTATCAAATTCAAGTAAAAAGCTCTATTTCAAGTTCCAAAAGTTATAAAATGGACGTTATCATTATGGAGAACTTATTTTATGAGAAGAAAACAACAAGAATATTTGATTTGAAGGGTTCCATGAGAAATAGACATGTCGAACAAACAGGTAAAGCTAATGAAGTGTTGTTGGATGAAAATATGGTAGAGTATATTTACGAATCACCTATTCATGTTCGCGAATATGACAAGAAACTTTTAAGAGCTTCTGTTTGGAACGACACATTATTTTTGGCCAAAATGAATGTGATGGATTATTCCTTAGTCATTGGTATTGACAATGAAGGGTATACTTTGACAGTAGGAATCATTGATTTCATTCGAACGTTTACATGGGACAAAAAACTAGAAAGTTGGGTCAAAGAGAAAGGCCTAGTAGGGGGGGCCAGTGTGATCAAGCAGCCTACCGTTGTTACACCAAGACAATATAAAAAACGTTTTAGGGAAGCAATGGAGAGGTATATTTTGATGGTTCCTGATCCGTGGTATAGGGAAGGAAATTAATACATAAACGTGTACAAGTTATATTCTGTAACTTTTTTTTATACACTATCACGCACATTAGTGTTCTTTAACTTTCAGTACCTTAGTAGTTATCAACTATGAAAAGGTGGTTCAATGAATGTTACGAAAGGTTTATTATAGAAGGATAAGAAGCAAAAATTTAAAAAAGAAATGCGTCACAGACAGGATTCGAACCTGCGCAGGTAAAACCCAATGCCTAATTGCTTTTCTGAGGAAATAGCAGGGCATCGCCTTAACCACTCGGCCACTGGGACAGAATCTCTTGGTTTGTTCAATGAAGTAAACTATTTTGTTGTAAACATAATGGGTATGTTTAACGGCGAGAGAAAACTATGCGAAATTTGGTATAATTGTTGTGTTTCCATTGTTGTTAAAGGCATTAACACTAAGTTTACAGAACATACTAGAAGTTGTTTTCGGCAACATAGGAATCTACAAAAGGGGATGGATAATTCTACATAATAATATTATTATTTCCCCTTTCATTGTTGACATAATGTTATAAATTCGTACTCTATGTTGCTGGTGTGCTTATGAACGCTACAATCAATTTTTTCATGCATACTTGAGGTAATAAGATGTCGATACTTTTATGGTGTTTATGAACATGGCAATACCCGTTACCACTCGTGTTGGGTGTAGGTACAGCAACACTAGATTCCGAATCACCCCCGTCATTGCCACCATACTACTGTAGCGATATGGCGAGTGTGTATCATTGTTGTTTTGTCGTTGGCCATCTTCAATATAATCAATATGAAAGCCAATCATGCATTTTGAAAAGATAGTCTCGCGGTCGGTGTTGAGGAACTTTTCATTGCCTACGTCGAAATCAAATTTTGAAAAGCTGTGGCTAGAGTTAAACCTAAAACAGTCATTACTATTCGAAAAATTTGACGCTTACGTTCAGGTTCTGAATCAATCCCTTTCCTCTACACTTAAGTTTGGTTGTGGTTTATGTTACTACTACATCGCTCGGTTGCAAACAGACGTGTATAGCTTTTAGGAATACTGTTGTTCAAGATAGAGCATTTGCATACCTTATCGAGGTTCACTATCGCTGCTACATTGGCATAAAATTGAATTGTTAAGGACGGCCAATACTATACTTGCTGCCACATTGGTTTAATTCGTTCACTATGATTATGGTTGCAACAGGGCAGTTTCTATCGTGATCATTCGCCACATACTTAAAAAGATAAAAAAAGTTAAACGACTAGACTAGGAGTTATGCAGTATGAGCTGCAGCTCCGCAACTACAACTAGATTAAATACTGGGGGGGCAAAAAGATAAAGTGAGTATCTTGAGCAGGAGTTCCCTTGACATATTAATCTGTAAATTTGTTTTTTTACTGAATTTACTACTTAATAGTAAAGATGTGGTGCTATTCTCACTTTTTATTAATTTTTGTTTCCTTCGTGACTTCTTTTGCACATAAGCTCCCAGCTAATAACTCAACGACTAATGGAGGTACCGACGGAATAGCTGTACCAGTTATAGAAACTACTATTGATTCAGGGATGTATTCTGAGAACGGTACTGATTTGATGACACCCGAAGATCTTCCTGATTTGCTATCAGATGGTATAGTATTATCTTTTGCTAATACTACAGAAACGGGCTCGGATTCGGACTCCACGTTAATTGACAGTGAAGATCTTCGGAGATGTATAGATATGCCGGACCGCTCATGCTCTGCTCAACGAGGCAATTTGTGTTCATACAGTTTTTGGGATATTCCTTTCAGTTTCTTGAATACAGTCCATGATATATTCGGCATGACTAATATGGGTAATTGCGCAGTTATGGCTGGTGATAAGGGTGCTTTTTATTATAAATACTATCCTGTTGAACCTAACTGCAATTCAACTATACACCAAAAGACGATTGACGATGCTTTACAACAAGCAACTGAACAACTGAATGGTGACTTTAACAACATGTATTTTTTCCATGTCAACCGTGGTGGATTGTGGCAGGGTGATATGATGGTTGGAACTCGCGTCTTTACCTGGTTTGCTGGCGCCAAGTGGGCTGAACATAAAGGTTCCATAGAGGCAGGTTTCACCTCGTAGTCCCTCATTGCAGGAAGAGAAGGCATAGCAACACAGTATGATAAAGCAATGCATTTGGTTTATAATTGTTAATAAAAAAAAAAATAATGGATAATTACATTGAGGGGAATTTTTCCGTATGTATATGATAACGTATACATACGTATGCAGCTTAATCCACACTGAGTTTTTACTTGTAAACGCTAAGGTCAAAGGGCAGATAATGGATTCCAGACTAGGAGTGCATATAAATGGACACTTGGATTCTTCATTAGATGGTCACTGTATCAGATCTTAGCAATTTCTTTTGTAGGATTGGTATAAATGAAAAGTATGCATGTACCCATGCGATATGATATTAATATGTATTTCTCATTATTTATGTAGTTTTCTAACAATATATGGTGATATGAATGGCCACCATTATTCTGTTTAATATCAAGTAATGGACAAAACCTTTCTTTTCCTGATTGATGTAGTTCACTGTAACCTTCTTGTTCGTGGGCACACTTACTTAGATATTTCCTTGCGCAGTTATTATACTGAATTTAGAGAAGCGACGCAATATTTCTACGTGATATCTATAAAAAAGAATACTTCACTTATGCAAGCATCGCCTGGCTGTAATCTTTGCTTCAGACCATCTGACACATGTACACAGTAACACATAGCGAGCTATGAAAAGATGATGGTGAGTTCGTGGTATGGCTACGTAGAAGATATGCGATTCATGCACTACCACCGCTTAACGTAGTTATCCGAATGCATAAATTAGACTAGTATGTGACAACGCTAAACATGCGTTCCCCAGAACCACCTGCGGTTGTTGAGAGGAATAGGTTTTGCGCTTGTCTATGGACACTTTCTTGAACTCAATCCAACTGAGCAATACTTAACAATATTGCGATTACTTGTTCTTACATAAAGAGTAAGAAATACTTGCGAAATAAACGGTAATCAATCAAATTTAGGGTCATAAGTTGTATTCGCACAATATGCATAAGCACTGACTCAAGAAAGAAGATGGTTTTCGAATGGGGAGCTAGCAAAAAGAGTCACCCCTAAGTATAAAAACTGAATTACAAAGCTCTTCGACTACTTTCTGCAAGTAAATCATTCGGAAGTGCGACAATATAATGACAAAAGACGATAAGTTACTTCTATTAATTGAACTTTAAGTATTTGGCTTTTATTTTTTTTTTTTCATTTTCTTACTCGCGCTTTTCTTTATTAAGGGCTTTCTCAATTAGATGTTAATAATGTCATAAGGCATCGTTATTCCGCTTTATATTGGTAACTCAGCAGTGGTCATTGCCTTCGTTCACGACCCTCCCTTATTAATCAGTTAGTAATAGTGTTCCAGTTAACTCTGTATCCTTTTCTTCTTCGGCCTGACAATGTCTGATTCATCACCTACTATCAACTTTATTAATTTCAATCAAACCGGAACGTGTATTTCCCTTGGAACGTCGAAAGGTTTCAAAATATTCAATTGTGAGCCCTTCGGAAAATTTTATTCAGAGGACAGTGGGGGCTATGCTATCGTCGAGATGTTGTTCTCCACCTCGTTACTAGCCCTCGTTGGGATAGGCGATCAACCTGCGCTTTCACCAAGGAGATTGCGTATAATCAACACAAAAAAACATTCTATTATCTGTGAGGTGACTTTCCCTACTTCTATTCTGAGTGTGAAAATGAATAAGTCTCGATTGGTGGTACTTTTACAAGAGCAGATTTATATTTATGATATCAACACCATGAGACTATTGCATACTATAGAAACAAACCCTAACCCACGTGGCCTTATGGCTATGTCTCCTTCGGTAGCCAACAGCTATTTAGTGTATCCATCACCACCAAAAGTTATTAACTCCGAAATTAAAGCTCATGCCACCACAAACAATATCACATTGTCAGTTGGTGGCAACACAGAGACCAGTTTCAAGAGAGATCAGCAAGATGCTGGCCATAGTGACATTAGCGACTTGGATCAGTATTCGAGCTTTACTAAGAGGGATGATGCGGATCCAACAAGCAGTAACGGCGGTAACAGCAGTATAATAAAGAATGGTGATGTGATCGTATTCAACTTGGAAACATTACAGCCAACCATGGTCATCGAAGCTCATAAGGGCGAGATTGCTGCAATGGCAATTAGTTTTGATGGGACACTAATGGCTACCGCCTCTGATAAAGGTACTATCATCAGGGTCTTTGACATTGAAACGGGTGATAAGATCTACCAATTCAGGAGAGGGACGTACGCGACAAGAATTTACTCCATATCATTCAGTGAAGATAGCCAGTACTTGGCGGTTACCGGCTCTTCCAAAACCGTGCATATCTTCAAATTGGGGCATTCAATGAGCAACAATAAACTAGACAGCGATGATAGCAACATGGAAGAAGCTGCAGCCGATGATTCATCGCTCGATACCACCAGTATCGATGCGCTGAGTGACGAGGAAAACCCGACAAGACTCGCAAGAGAACCATATGTGGATGCATCAAGAAAGACAATGGGTAGGATGATACGTTACTCTTCTCAAAAGCTATCCCGAAGAGCTGCCAGAACATTGGGTCAGATTTTCCCCATCAAAGTTACATCGTTGTTGGAATCCTCGCGCCATTTTGCGTCTTTGAAACTTCCCGTTGAAACCAATTCCCATGTAATGACCATATCAAGTATAGGCTCTCCAATAGATATAGACACATCCGAGTATCCGGAACTCTTCGAAACTGGCAATTCCGCAAGTACAGAGTCCTACCATGAGCCTGTTATGAAGATGGTCCCCATCAGGGTCGTTTCCTCGGATGGATACCTATACAACTTTGTTATGGACCCGGAGAGAGGCGGCGATTGCTTAATATTGTCACAGTATTCCATCTTGATGGATTGATCACGGAAGTGTCTCGCGCTGCCTTCCGTACGTCACAACGCATACACAATATAGTTTATATAAACTCCTGCGTATAATCTATCCTTTTGCATAATATTTTCGTCACCATTATCTTGTTGCGGTGTTTTTATTTAAAACAATAGAACTCGCCTAAAGGGGAAATTTTCGATATAAAAATTCAAAAAAATGGCTTTCATGGATCGAGTATTTGTTTGTCGAAAAAGGATCACTGGAGTGACGTTACTACGCTACGAAGCCTCCTTCCGGCTTAGCCCTGTTGATTACGAATTTGGATCAGTTGGTATTTGATTCCTCGGAAGAGTTAACTTCACGCGGGTAAATCACTTGTGATGCGGTATATTCTCTATACGGCTAATAGATGAATCAGGGTGTTTTAAAGTGCGTATAAACCCTTTTGCTATTTTCGTTTATATAATTGGCGTTGATAAAGAGCCAATATCTATTGTTGCTACATAGAGGCAGCTCTCTTAGCAAAATAAAAATACAAAAAGTTCGACATGGGCTTCAGTAGCGGTAAATCAACTAAGAAAAAGCCTCTGCTTTTCGATATCAGACTTAAAAATGTTGACAACGATGTAATACTCCTCAAAGGTCCTCCAAACGAGGCCCCCTCGGTGCTTTTATCTGGTTGCATCGTTTTATCGATTAACGAACCCATGCAGATCAAAAGCATATCATTGAGACTTTATGGGAAGATACAAATAGACGTACCATTAGAGAGGCCCCAGGACGCTAGTTCTTCGTCGTTGTCTTCATCGCCGCCAAAGATCAGAAAGTACAACAAAGTTTTTTATAATTACGCATGGGATAATGTTAACCTCAAGGAGTATCTGAGTGGTTTAAGAGGGCAATCTGGCCTTGCGGGCAGTAGCTCATCAAGTAATATCTTGGGCACTCGCCAAAGAGCTCAGTCCACAAGTTCCTTGAAGTCTTTAAAGGGGTCCTCCTCACCCTCTTCATGTACTTTAGATAAGGGCAACTACGATTTTCCCTTTAGTGCTATTTTGCCTGGTTCGTTACCAGAGAGCGTAGAATCTTTGCCAAATTGCTTCGTGACATATAGCATGGAATCCGTTATTGAACGCAGCAAAAATTATAGTGATTTGATCTGTAGGAAAAATATTAGAGTTCTGAGAACCATTTCACCCGCAGCAGTGGAGTTATCAGAAACTGTTTGTGTAGATAACTCATGGCCCGACAAAGTGGATTATTCTATTTCAGTACCCAACAAAGCCGTAGCTATTGGTTCAGCCACCCCTATAAATATTTCCATTGTACCTCTTTCGAAAGGTTTGAAATTGGGCTCAATCAAAGTCGTATTATTTGAGAATTATCAATATTGTGACCCCTTCCCTCCAGTAATTTCTGAAAATAGGCAAGTGACAGAACTAAATCTTGAAGATCCCTTGAACGAGTCATCTGGAGAATTTAATGGTAATGGTTGCTTTGTAAATAACCCCTTTTTTCAGCCTGATCATTCATTCCAAGACAAGTGGGAGATTGATACCATCCTGCAAATCCCGAACAGCTTATCAAACTGTGTGCAAGATTGTGATGTCCGCTCTAACATTAAGGTTCGCCATAAGCTCAAATTTTTCATCATCCTAATTAACCCAGATGGTCATAAATCTGAGTTAAGAGCGTCCTTACCGATTCAACTTTTTATTTCACCATTTGTGGCACTTTCAATAAAACCATTGTCATCCTCGAATTTGTATTCGCTTTTTAGCACCACTAACCAGAAAGACGAAAACTCATCACAAGAAGAGGAAGAGGAATATCTGTTTTCTAGATCAGCATCAGTCACAGGGTTGGAATTATTAGCGGATATGCGTAGCGGTGGCTCTGTTCCTACCATTTCAGACTTGATGACGCCCCCAAATTATGAAATGCACGTATATGATCGTCTTTATAGCGGTTCTTTCACTCGCACGGCTGTGGAAACGTCTGGAACATGTACTCCTTTGGGAAGCGAATGTTCGACTGTCGAGGATCAGCAACAGGATTTAGAAGATTTACGTATACGGTTGACAAAAATTAGAAATCAACGTGACAATCTAGGGCTACCACCGTCTGCCTCGTCTGCTGCCGCTTCCAGATCGCTATCTCCATTACTAAACGTTCCAGCACCAGAGGATGGCACGGAGAGAATCTTACCTCAGAGTGCTCTTGGTCCCAATAGTGGCTCTGTGCCAGGAGTACATAGTAACGTATCACCTGTTTTACTTTCAAGATCCCCAGCCCCAAGCGTGTCAGCCCATGAAGTGTTACCAGTGCCCTCGGGCTTAAATTATCCAGAGACTCAAAACCTGAACAAGGTTCCATCGTATGGCAAGGCAATGAAATATGATATCATTGGTGAGGACCTTCCTCCTTCCTACCCTTGTGCGATACAAAATGTGCAACCAAGAAAACCCAGTAGGGTACATTCCAGGAACTCTTCGACAACATTGTCATCTTCTATACCAACTAGCTTTCATTCCTCTAGTTTTATGAGTAGCACTGCTTCCCCTATTTCCATAATTAATGGCTCTAGAAGTAGTTCTAGTGGGGTATCTCTTAATACACTTAATGAGTTAACTTCGAAAACTTCGAATAACCCATCCAGTAATAGTATGAAAAGGTCACCAACAAGACGGAGGGCTACTTCTTTAGCTGGGTTTATGGGAGGTTTTCTATCAAAGGGTAACAAACGATAGTCGCCGATATTGTTTCGGCTCGTGCATTAAGCTTGTATAGTTTCATATAGAAAGTGATGTATATAGCATTTACGCACTCTAACTGGCATTTTAAAGAAAAAGGGATAAATGCAATGTTTGGCGTGCGGCAGTATAAGTTCAAAAAAATCCACTGCATTGTTGAAAAGAGTCAGGTCGATCCTGCTATTGGTTTTCAGTTTGAGGGATCCTTTGATTTGCTAGATATCATAAGATAAATGGTCCACCATAAAGTAATTAAATCTTGAAATTAAATTCTTATTCCATTAGAGACAGAGAAACTATTCATTGTACATTCTCCAAATGTGGTGATATAAACACTACATTCGCTAAATTACATTATATTATTTCGAGCTTTGTCTTGTTTATATTTAGTTACGTTGGGATCAAGTTTTAAAAAACTAGATCTGGAGTGACCAAAAAAAAAATACCCAGCGTAAGGTAAATATTATGGATATGCTTTGGAAGAAAAGAATTTTGAGACTTACACATTATTCGGCACAGTAGGTACTAGAAAGCATAGAATCACATTCGCCTTTAAAGACATTCTTTTTTCTTGCTCCTTCTATGGACTGCGACACAATAGTTGTTTTTGTGTCGTACCGAAGAAAAAGCCTTGTGCAGAAAGCAAAAATAGTACACTTCTAGCCTTGATTACCAAGAGTTATGACAAAAATTTGCAGTTCAGAGTATACCTTAAAAACTGTTCCTAAGGTCAAATAAAGAGGAAAATAATCAAACTAATTATTCATTAATTGAACGAACCAATAATAACGAGAGAATCAGTATCACAAAAAAAATTTCAACCTACAAGAGGAAACATGTATTCTATTTCAAACAAAAAACCTTCTATACTCAGTATGGTTCCCCTGAATATTTTGAAAAACCAGGATTTGAAAGTAAAAAAAGATCAAGAAAAGAAAATATCATTTAACCCCGTAGTTACTCCTATTAGGCCAGACGACTACCACGAAAAAACATCCAGATCGTCAAGTTCGAGCCATTCTGATTCACCTGAATTTTTGAGAATTAACAACAACAAATCCGGTCACAAGAATGGAAAATTGAAAAGTTTTGAAAGTAAAAAACTAGTTCCGCTATTCATTGGTGACCTCCATGAAACAGTTACTGAAGAAACTTTAAAAGGGATCTTCAAAAAATATCCCTCTTTTGTCTCTGCTAAAGTTTGTCTTGATTCAGTGACAAAAAAATCACTGGGCCATGGTTACTTAAATTTTGAAGACAAAGAAGAAGCTGAAAAGGCTATGGAAGAATTAAATTACACGAAGGTTAATGGTAAAGAAATTAGGATTATGCCATCATTGAGGAATACAACGTTTAGAAAGAATTTCGGCACTAATGTCTTTTTCTCTAATCTACCTCTAAATAATCCATTATTAACAACAAGAGTATTCTATGATACGTTTTCTAGATATGGTAAAATTCTATCATGCAAATTAGACTCTAGGAAAGATATAGGATTTGTTTACTTTGAGGACGAAAAAACTGCGAGAAATGTGATCAAAATGTACAATAATACCAGTTTTTTTGGTAAGAAAATTCTATGTGGAATACATTTTGATAAAGAGGTCAGAAGTGTTCCAAATTTTGAAACACAAAAATCACGATTAGATGCGGAAACAATTATTGAAAAAGAGCAATCTTTGAATGAGAAACACTCCAAGGGGAATGATAAGGAATCTAAAAATATTTACTCTTCATCCCAAAATTCTATATTCATCAAAAACCTTCCAACAATAACTACAAGGGATGATATTTTAAATTTCTTCAGTGAAGTGGGTCCAATTAAGTCAATTTATCTATCCAATGCCACTAAAGTTAAATATCTTTGGGCATTTGTTACATATAAAAATAGCAGTGACTCAGAAAAGGCAATTAAACGCTACAATAATTTTTATTTCAGAGGTAAAAAGCTTTTAGTAACCAGGGCACAGGATAAAGAAGAAAGAGCCAAATTTATAGAATCTCAAAAAATATCTACACTTTTCCTGGAAAATTTAAGCGCTGTCTGCAATAAGGAATTTCTTAAATATTTATGTCACCAAGAAAATATTAGACCGTTCAAGATTCAGATAGATGGATATGACGAAAATTCTTCTACATATTCTGGGTTCATCAAATTCAGGAATTTTGAAGATGCTACGAGAATATTTAACTTTTTGAATAACCGTTTAGTAGGAGGAAGCATCGTCACGACATCTTGGGAAAGACAAAATAATGCACCTAAATATCATGATGGTTATGGAATGCGCAATATACACACCTCTTCTCATCCACAAATTACCCCATATTACCAGTACTCACATGCGAATAGTTTGAACTCCCCACACATGAGAGATCTTTCGTCAATGAATAGCAGCACAAGATCACTAATAAAGAATAAAAATTTCAATAAGAAAGTTTTGGAAACATTCGAAAAGCAAGTAAGAAGAGGTATAGATTTCATGAGATTTCCAAGTGCCACTAGAGACGAAAATGTGCACGGAATAGCTGAGTATATATTCGACACTTATTGGAATCGCGATGTGTTAATATTGGACAAATTTTTATCGTTGCTAAATAGTAGTCCATATCATGAAGGTGTATTGCAAAAACAAATTGAAGAGGCTGCAAGCTCGTTAGGATTTAAAAGATGAATGTCTCTTTGTTAATTTAGCTAGAGTTTTCCTTATTTATTTTTTTTATTTACACTAATTCAATCTTTTTCGTTATATTTAGATATTATTAAAAATTATTATTATGGAAAAAATTCTTAAAAGGATAGACAGAGGGACGCCGTCTGCTATATGATATGTATTTAGGTCCGAGTGCTGATAAACTGTAAGGCAAAAGGTATAAGTGTAAATCAATAACGTTTCTCGTATTCTTTACTCTCCTTCAAATTTTTTAAACTAGTTCAACGTAATTTGCTGGGAATATACCTTCTCTACCGTTGACTCTTCCGGTCCACCAGTCATTTTGAGAATCTGATTTTTTCAAAATTGTGATCACGTCACCCTTTCTGAATGGTAAATCTCCGGACTCTTCTCCTGCAAAGCTATATAATGCCACGGCCTTTGGAGAAGACGTGGATGGGGATGTTGGAGCAGTGAATCTGCCCTGACTAGTTTGCGGTGTTGAAGCGGACGAGATTCTAGATTTAGAAAATCTGTTCGACAAGTCATCGACTTCACGGTCTTTTGTCCTATCTCTTCCATTCCCGCGTCTATACCCGGATTCATAATCATCATCATAATCATCGTATTCATCATCAGCCCAACGATTTCTTGAAGAACGAGCCCTTGACTGAGCAGTTCCTGATCTTCTGTGGCTGGCATAATAACTTGAAGCTCCAGATGGGTCATCCAATTTACCACCACTACCGCCACTGTTGGTAGGAGCCAGTCTTGAATTCCTTGAATAGCCAGTACCATAATCATCATCGTCATCATCATCGTCGAACGTATAACGAGAACCGCTTTGGGCTCTTCTCCTTGTGGATCTTGTGTTAGGTCTAGTGGAGGAAGCATCTGTAGAACTGAATGAACTAGGAATGTCATTATAGTAATCGTCGTCGTCATAGTAATCGTCTTCGTCGTCATCGAAACTGCCACGACCACCGTTGGAGGGTCTGTAATTAAACGCCCTGGACTCTAAAACACGAAACAATGGATCAACTGCTGGAGGCGGTCTTATCCTACCAGACAAAATCATTTTCGCGGTACAATTGTCACCATAAAATTTTCTGTTAGCCTCTCTTCTTTCTATAATAGCCGAACCTTCCACAGAAACCCCTGCAAATAGACCTTTACTCTTAGAATAGGCAAAAACTGCAGCCACACCACCGGCGGAGGCTGATGCAGCTGCTTCTGCACTTCTACCAAGAGGCCCAGCAGAAACGGAGACGTTACCACCCAACGTGATGGTCCCAAATTCAGAAAACGACTTAACAGCATCCTGAGTATTTAAAATGAAAACAAAATCAGTCAATTCTATACCAACCATCCCACCGGCACCAGCACCTGCCATGGCAATGGCAGATGGAGCTGACCAAGTACCATCCTTTAATCTTGCGACAATCACACCAGAACCAGCTCTACCTGAAAATAGAAAACCTGCTTTTAAGATCGTTATGATAGCCAACCCTTTAGCTCTTTTCAAAACGTCTGGAGGAATGACTTGGTCCGCACCAAAAACTTGGTTTGGTTTGACAAAACTAGCCAAAATCTTCGCTGCTTTTCTTTATTAATTGTTTATTACTAGTTAGTAAATGATGAACAAATTAAGGGAGAACTTTTTTAAAGGTTTCCCAGCCAAACCCGTATAAAACATACTTTGTCTCACTCTTTAAACTCCTTGGAATAGGATTGTTAATACCCATTGCGTGTGATACAGCTTTTGTTTTTGATTTCTTTGCCACCCGTGATCCAAAGCCGTTCTAGATTTCTTCGATAGTTTATACTCTTTCATGTTGAACTTCCAGATGCGGCCGAGTCGGCGAGCAAACAGGGTGCTGCTACTAAACGAACAATAAAGAAAGACAATTTGGGCACCCAATATAAAATGAGCAGTCAATTCAATCAATTCAGTGTGAAATTTTTTTCTTGGAAAGATCATTCACTTCTACACAGCTGTACATGAGTTTATATGACAGTTTTTTTTTATGTACATCCAGTTCAAGATAATCAGATTATATATTGGCCCAAAAGGGATCATTAACGAATTGCGAAATGGGTAATCTCTTTACAGTTAACAGATTCTCTGGTGATTGGCTTTCCTCAAGGTAGCAAATATACTCTAATTGTAGCACGTCTACTATGTATTTCTTTACCTTGTCATAGCACACACCCACTTGCGCCACGCCGTGTGCGTCATCACTTAGAACAAATCTGGATCCACAGTGCTTCTTGACCAGATTACATAAGGTTTTGCTGGGGTACGGCTCCTCGAGGCGCTTTCTTAATGCGGACGTATTGATTTCAATTGCGCCGCCATAGGAGTCTATAAATTGTAAATTTCTTACAACTGCATCGTATATTTCTGGCCATTCACTGATGACGTCCAGTGAAGCTACAGGAACTCCGGTTTCTTCGTTGCAGTTGCCCGATTTCTGGTTTACTAGCATGTCATTGGGCAAAAATAATTTGTAAAGGTCGAAGTGACCCACGACCAACGGTTTAATATTGATCAGCATTTCGTACTGTGATTGGAAGTAAGACAGGAGAAAATGTTTCAAATTATCATTGAAGGAATGCAATGAATTGTACCATTGTTGTTGGTCGAAATCAATAGGGATCCCGTTGACGTGATGGACCGAACCCACACAAAACTTCAAAATATCATTATTCTCCTTCATGAGTCGCTTTGCATATTCGATATGAGCCATGTCACAACTTTCGATCTCCATTCCTATAATGAATTTAGTCCGCACATCGGGTCTATCAGCATAACGAGTCTTGATTTCTTGCGCATGACTCATGAAATTCTTGAACGATGTTTCTAGCTTGGTTATGACTTCCTCAGGATTCTTGCCCAATGACTGCTCTTCGGGGTATATAAACTTGGCCTCAATTCTTGGTATGTGCTCTGTCAAACAGTACGTGTGAAAGTTGAGGTTGACCACTTGATCGACCACGGAATCCAAAGGGTCCGTACCGTGGGCACTATAGTCACCGGAGTGTGAATGGTGTGAGTGCATGACCTCGAGGATTTTTACTGAATTGTACGTATCAAGAAGTACTAAAATGTGTTTGAAAGGGAAAGATTGTACGGGAAATGGAAAATGTACATATAATATCCAGTATCATTTGAGTTGATAGAGATTATCTCTATAGATAGAGAGATTTGACAAAAAAAATAAAAAAATTTAAATGGACGAGTCCGGAATCGAACCGGAGACCTCTCCCATGCTAAGGGAGCGCGCTACCGACTACGCCACACGCCCGAACGTTTGTTGAAATCTTCCAAACAGAAATGATACAGGTTTACTTTACAGCAAGACATTAGTAGTTTCATTAGCTTATCAACATGTATGAAACCGGCAAGATTGAAAGCTTGATTGCCCTTGACGAGCTACTCAAATGTGTAAATATCTGCACAATCAGTTTACACTCATGTTTCCGCGCTTTTACCCTCCATCTAGATTAAAATCTTATATGGATTATTTGGGATAAATAGCATTTAGTAAATCAAATTGATAAAAAAAAGAATAGCATTTAGGTATGCAGAATATACTAGAAGCTGTCCTCACTGATCCTGAATCCAAAAAAGAGAATTCTACGTAATAATATTATCACCTCTTCCTCCATTTTATATGCTGTCATTCATTATCCTATTCCATTACCAATCCTTGCATTTCAGCCTCCATTAAATCCGATGGTTGTTTCTCAACTTTTATGCCATCTTCTTATACCCATATAATGATATATTAGTAGGAAGAAACACTAATCGATAGATGATAATTATCATTTACCTACGCATTCGTATTATCGTATTCGCAGCTAGAGGCCAGTGCAACCATATAGATATTGCTATTAACTTCATTGTAGCTAAAGCACCCTGGGTGTTAAGGAGAAACATCAATAAGAGAATAGTTTGTAGTATTCTGTGAAATTTTCGGTGACCATGGTCTTCAAGGAGAATTCTTTAGTATATTCTATGTATCTATAACTAATTTCCAAAAAATGACATGTCAATCACTTTCCAGAGCTATAAGATATATTCAGGTTTATCCCAAAAATATTTACAGAGAAATAACCCTTGCAAAACCTTTTGGTACACGAACAGGCCCCTTTAAAAGTTTCTTGGCAGTTTTTTTCGTCTTCCTTCTTTTCCGGCCATAGCATCGTTTGCGGATCGTTCAAACTCCTATTATCCGATGAGCTACCCAACTGCCCTCCCATTAGGTAGTGGTTATTAGGGCACTTATTGTCTCTTGTGGTGTTGTAGTAATGGTTAATATAATTTTCGAGCAAATAGAGTGCAACTTGCGGTTCGAGTTCAATAAGATTAATATCCCTCAATGACTCAGGAGGTCCATTCCAGGGAATAGAAAGTAGTGCAGTTGCATACTGTTCATTAGTACCGTCTCCATTTTTGCCTCTGAGATTTGATGGCGGAAAAGCGACACATGAATTGTTGACCTGGAGTGCGCTCACTGTTACAATTAGTAAGGCCACGGTAATTGCTACTGCATAGGGCGTCATCACCTTTTCGAAATTTGACACTGCTAATTTGGCGCCAGTATAGAGTTTCTTTCTCTTGAATCCAATGAGATCATTATCCTAGTATAGAGCTTGTAAGTCCAAGCTGCACTTAAATATACAACGATCAGAAAAAACTCGTATAGTCTGTTGAAAATGCAACACGTATACCTCCGGAGAAGTATCTTTGGTTTTGATTTGCCGCGCAGCCTGTGTAAAATGGCGCACACAATCACGTTACTTGAATCTCAGTTCAGAAGTTTCTTTCAACACAGCCAATTGCATTTAGTCTGCTATGCTTAATATTGTAGCTACTACGTGGCAAACATAGCTGCCCGAACTACTTTATGCGTACGTGTCCACAGCAATTTGTATAACGACTCAATCAAAATTCTCTCAAACACCTTCATGGGAATCTGTCGACAATGTAATCAGATCTCAGCCCAATTGCCAGTATGTGTTCATATCTTATTCCGTGGCCGCCCCTCCAAAAAGCTTCAAAATACACTCACCAGGCTTACTTCTTGTTGGGAGAAGAACCGTTATCGTTCACTTGATAATATTCCTACCAGTATGTTGTCCTATATGGAGTCATGAGCATACATGGTGCAAAATTATGGAATTAGCGCAATGAGTTTCAAACAGCAATTTGATCTTTTTATAAACACTGAAATGCCAGAATTGATAATGTAATAGGAAAAAAAAATGAAAAGATTCAAAACCGAAGATAAAATGAGATTATTTTTTTCTTTTATGTAGAAACATCGATTCGCTTCTGTGGGTTCCCATATCCTCGAGGAGAACTTCTAATATATTCTGTATAATTAATATTATAGCATTAACAACGGTATAATCTCAGTCATTATCCCAAAATTCACCTATTTTCCCATCATACCGATCTTTGCGAATACTTGAGCATGTAAATCAGAGATTCTATGTAACAGCTGCCCAGAAACCAGAAAACGTCTCTTAACCACTTCCATTGTTGGCATGTTGAAACCTCCTGCCGCCTTGATCATCCTTCGACTTAGGGAAGAATCTTAACAAATGAAATTTAACGTCAACGCGTAATAGAAAAAAAGCCTTTCGCGTACTGTAATCAGTAATAATACATAAGGAGATGCCAGCTACAACGGACATCAACATATATCTATGTTTACATATTAGGGTTCAACAGAATATAAATCGTTGCACAAAATGAAAGCTAGGAAATCGCAGAGAAAAGCGGGCAGTAAACCAAATCTTATCCAGTCTAAATTGCAAGTTAATAATGGTTCGAAATCGAATAAAATAGTCAAGTGTGATAAATGTGAGATGTCATATTCCTCGACATCAATAGAAGATCGCGCCATCCACGAGAAATACCACACTTTACAGCTGCATGGACGTAAATGGTCGCCGAATTGGGGTTCTATAGTATACACAGAGCGAAACCATTCAAGGACGGTGCATCTATCAAGATCGACAGGGACAATAACGCCATTGAACTCCTCACCTTTGAAAAAAAGTAGTCCGTCTATTACCCATCAGGAGGAGAAGATTGTATATGTGAGACCAGATAAGTCGAATGGTGAAGTCCGAGCCATGACGGAGATAATGACACTAGTGAATAACGAGCTGAATGCGCCACACGATGAGAATGTCATTTGGAACAGTACCACAGAAGAAAAAGGCAAAGCGTTTGTATACATAAGAAATGACAGGGCGGTCGGAATAATAATTATAGAGAACCTTTATGGGGGCAATGGTAAAACATCTAGTCGTGGACGTTGGATGGTTTATGATTCTAGAAGATTGGTACAGAATGTGTACCCCGATTTTAAGATTGGCATATCGAGAATTTGGGTGTGCAGGACAGCAAGGAAGTTGGGTATCGCAACCAAATTGATTGACGTTGCAAGAGAAAATATTGTTTACGGTGAAGTTATTCCTAGGTACCAGGTAGCATGGTCGCAACCCACAGACAGCGGTGGAAAACTGGCTAGCAAATACAACGGCATTATGCATAAATCAGGCAAGTTACTATTGCCGGTATACATATGACTCTTTCGAAAAGACAGCGAGAAGGGACACTGGAAAAATGGCATAAAACTTTTCAAGGTTATTATTAGTAAGTTTTTTTATTATATGATATATATATATATAAAAATGAAATAAATTATTTCTTGATGGAGCCACTTATTTTTCTTATACCACCGGCGGCGCTTGTAGTCCTTCTCCCTGACGTTACTCTCCTATTCTTGGGCAATAGTTGTCTTAGTATGGTATCATCTGCGGCATTATTGATGTTCGTTGCGCTGGGTTCGTTATCTTCCATTCGGGACGATGAAGCAGAGGAGATATCATTTTTCTTGCGCGAAACTTTGGGATAATGATTACTTGTGCCGTTGGTATCCTGCATGGATTCGTCATCTGAGTTGTTGCTTTCTATTACTACCTTCCTATTCGCATGGGAAGTTGGATTACGATTATTGTTGATATCTTCTATAGTATTAGAACCGTTTTGGCCCTTTCTCGGCTGACCAGGCGAAGTCTGTGGGACGGCTGAGCTCTTGAATGAATTACTTCCATTATTCGCCGTAGAAGGTTGGCTCGAATTTCTGGCACTAAGCGCCCCATGACCGTTGGATGGCGGCGTCATGGTTAAATCTCTTAATTCACCTTCAATGTTATTTTGCGCAACCCTCTTGTCGTCTTTAAGTTTCTTTTTTTGTAAGCGGTATTCTTCTAAACTTATTAAGGGATATAAGCCGCCAATGGCCTCACTAGGCTTCAAAGAAATTCTGGTTGTGTACTTCCATTCTCTAAAATCATTCTGGTGTAAATATAACCAATGCTGTTGAGGGCCAACGACCATTCCCGGCCTTATAAACCTTAAGAAGCCAATACACTCGTTAGCGGTAAATCCATACGTGTATATTAAGTGAGCACCAATTAAACAACCAGTTCTACCTAGCCCAGCCTTACAGTGCACAGCAATTTTACCTCCCCTTTTAATTATCGTTTCAGCAGCACCAACAAAGTTTTTTACAATGGAAAGATCAGGACATGTACCATCTTCGAAAATTAGATCCAAATGTTGAATGCCAATGTCTTCAAAATGCTTTTTATTATATAAATGAGAATTCAACCTTACCACTAATTGGACGTTATTGTTGGCGAAAAAATTCAGAACTGACTTAAACGGCTGGTTCAAATGTGAAGATTTGGTAGCGAGATAGCCCTTTGGATGGTCCTCTTGTGGTGACGCAAATGCAATAAAATCTGGGGTGAGTACATTGAAGTCTCCA
Organism: Saccharomyces cerevisiae S288C; assembly: GCF_000146045.2. Taxonomy (NCBI): domain Eukaryota; kingdom Fungi; phylum Ascomycota; class Saccharomycetes; order Saccharomycetales; family Saccharomycetaceae; genus Saccharomyces; species Saccharomyces cerevisiae. Next base: position 209,545 of record NC_001138.5, read on the forward strand.
AACTCCACGTGTTCGTATTTCTCGTAACTCTCCAAATTGAAGGAATGCAAATCAATAAGGCCTTTTTCCTTAGCCCTCCAAACGCCATAAACCACATCTTGAATTGTGATTTCGAAATCCGCATTAGAATAACCGGCATCTCTAAATGGCATGAAGGGAGGGTCTACTTGCGCCAACGGCTGAAGCACTTGATGCGGAGTCCATGCCTGAACGAGGATCATATAACAGCAAAGCATACATGCGGCGTTAGCACGTTGTCTGGTCGATGCAGATGAATAGAAAACAACGGCTTTATTGGCATTTTCTGGGTCATTCAAGATTTCATGGAAAATAACGGCAAAACGATATAGATGTCCAATGTTCATGGGACCGAAATCCAAATGGAAACTGTTGTAAAAGATTGCGTCCTCCACGGTAAAAAACACCAGCTCATCAGTATCTTCCGGCGTGTAATCATATGCACCGAGATATACTCTGCCTCGCAGGAACTCGATCGTGTTGTCGAGGTATACACTCCTACGCATTTTTTTTTTTTTTTTATAAGCGTACTTTGTAGTCCCAGCCTCTGTGCAATTGTTTCGTATTATACCTCGAACGAATCGGAAATATTTGGTACATTATTGTTTCAATTTCAATTTGTTTACCTTTGAACCAAGTGAAGAAAAACTTATGGTGCTAAAAGTACATTCCCCGTTGAAAGTGATACAGCTTTCTTGATTGACACAATAGCAATGGCCTTCAAATGCATATCTCTACTATCGGCTAAAAAACGAATGACTCACGTTATCAGGCTCATAGCTTGTGTGTGTGTGTGTGTGTGTGTGTGTGTGTGTGTGTGTGTGTGTGTGTGTGTGTGTGTGTGATTGTTGTTCTAGTCGCTTGCTTTATAAAGTAACGACACTTTCTGGTGCCAATATGTGAAAACGCATTACAGAAAAAAACAGTTGTATTCTACTAAAAACACATCAGTAGTCACAGAAGTCACAGAAGTCACGTATATAAGCTAGTGGCAATCATAACTAACACAGGTGTATTAATGAAAAAATAAAGCCAAAAAAATTTCAGAAAAAAATATCTCCCGGGGGCGAGTCGAACGCCCGATCTCAAGATTTCGTAGTGGTAAATTACAGTCTTGCGCCTTAAACCAACTTGGCTACCGAGAGTCGTTTTTGTTGATTACTTTGCTATATAAAGATTCCTTTATCATTATTTCATGAGGCGCACTTTTGATTTTCACACCTTTTTCAAGCGGAGGAGTTATTCGTCTTATTAACATTACCATTACAGTAGTCATCAATGATTACCTTATCAGCACTGAAAAGATACCCGTAAAATTTAGCACACGCACACTCACACATACATAGGTACGAAATACACAACTGATAGGCGTTCATGCACTCTCATAGACAAAAGTGGGGCCGCCAGACGGATATAGCGAGGGTGCTCGACGATATAGAACACGACCTCTATCTACCGCAACGGCTATCACTCGATGGTGCAACTGGTACTGACGAATCACATGTGCAATACGGTATAGTCAAAGACTGCTCTGTGCTTACGTGTGGCTGCTGTATATCTGAATCGCTATTCAATGATTTATGCAGGGAAACTTCGAACAAGCAAACTGCGTGTCCCATCTGTCAGCGAGAAAATGTTCGACTACTTTCAGCCATCAAGCCGCTGCGAGATTTGGCTCGTCAGATTGACTTCTTCAGAAGTACTACCGGACAGGGCGAAAGCGAAAGCGATGAGCTCCCCGCTATAGTAAAGACTTCACCATCATCATCATCACTATCGCTAACGCCATCGCGCTCTTCCTCCACTGCTGGGCTAGAAGCTGATAACAAGACACTATCAGACCCTACAGTTAAGGAGAAATCATCACTGCTCGAACTCTTCCATATTGTGGCTTCGAAGATGCATAATGCGAATACAGAGGTAGGGTCGGACCACCCACTCACGACTGGCACCACCCGTGATCAAGAAGAACACACCACTAAGGAGAATTACTCAAGCAGCTTACTCGAGCCCAACTATGACGACCACGCGAACTGGAAAATCCTGGATAATGCCTCGAACACAAGAACTGTGCCGATAGATAACAACTTCTCTTTGATGTCTACGGACGTTACAATACCTTCCACAGCAAACTACCAAACAAATAGTGCACATGATCTGGACGAAGAAAAGGAGTACTTTTTTGCCAACTGTTTCCCCATGTACAGAAAAAAATTTCAGTTCAACACACACCCCAAATTCCTAGGGACGAAATCCAAATTATTCATCAACCAAAGCATTTCTCCCGATTGCACCAAATTTGCTCTAATTACTGAACACAAGTGGGAAATTTATTCGATTAATCCGAAGGACAACTCTCCTCAACTAGTATCATGTGGCAAGTCTAGTGGAGAATATGGTCCCAACTTCAACCAACTAACAGAGCAATCGTCATCTTCACTCTCCACTACTTCTCAAGCGTCAAAAAAGAAAAAGAAAAACTGGAGCCAACGTTTTTGCAAACTTTCCAATGATTTCTTGATAATATCGGGTTCGCAAAACATTCTTAATGTACACGACATACACCAAAACGGCAAACTCATCTATACCTACGTGTCGAGATTCCCCATCCGATGCATAGACATAGATCCAAGGTCGCAGATAATAGCCTACGGAATCACCGGAAAGGATAGACATACAGGCGCGGAACAAGCATTAGTCGTGATCCAACAAATTACCAGAAATAAAGTGACTTTGGAGCCCGAGTTCCCCCCACCAATCACCATAACACTTCCATACAGAGATCCCATCAATACCATACAACTTTCGCACGACGCCAAGTATCTGACATGTTCGACCGCGCTAGAGTCGCGGTTCTTGATCATATCTTTGCAGAAAATAAACGAACCAAGACTGATAATGAAAAGTGTTCGGTCCATAGACACTTCCTTAGAATCTGAAGGTATCACTGACACAAAACTTTTCCCAGGAAATCCAAATCTGATGTGTATCACATCAACAGCATTCAATTCATCTCCACTGGTCATAAACACCAAAATCACCCAAATTAACGGTGTACGGACCGTGGCACAACCATCCATGCTTATAAGGGTAGATGAGATTGGATGCAAGATTCACAAGTGCGAAATATCACCAAGAAACGACGCAATTGCCTTCCTCGACCGCAACGGATCAGTTTACATCATGTGTGCCCCCACCATGATGGACAACAACGAAAAAAGAAGGACAATCCTCGTTGAAACCGTGGCAAATGCCTACAGGGCTTATGAATCAGCTACTTTGCGGTTTAACCCAGAGGGCAACAAGCTTTATATTCTCGACAGAAAGGGGACTTTCTTTGTGGAAGACTTTGCATATGGCTTGCCCCAATCTCGCGAAATCACCAAATGTAAGCAAATATTCCACAAATAATGCATCTAAATATATACGTATGTTTAAGGTTCTGGTATACAGGTATTAAAAGAAAACACTATCAACATTCCCAATAAGATATACCACACCACGTGAGCTTATAGAAGCACGTGACCACAATTCACCCCACAGGTGTGGCTTTTTTGGTGCCGTAGAAAAGACTCATTCATGAATCGTCGGAAACCCATAGTCATCTTCGAGCAAAAGGTATATATAAGCAACAGAGGGCAGTAGTTCTCGAGACCACCATCTTTTGATTGGAAATAGTTTCGTTTAGATGGGGTGCACATAGTTTTTTTCAACTGCTTTTCCTCGAGGTCACCCAAATATACAACGAGATGCCAGTTGAGTTTGCTACCAATCCTTTTGGCGAGGCCAAAAATGCAACTTCACTGCCAAAATATGGTACACCCGTAACTGCCATTTCATCTGTGCTGTTCAATAACGTGGACTCCATTTTTGCTTACAAGTCCTTTTCTCAACCCGATTTGCTACACCAAGATCTAAAAAAATGGTCTGAAAAGCGTGGTAACGAATCACGTGGGAAGCCATTTTTCCAAGAGCTGGATATCAGATCTGGCGCTGGTTTGGCTCCTTTAGGGTTTTCTCATGGATTGAAGAACACTACAGCAATTGTTGCTCCAGGGTTTTCGCTGCCATACTTCATTAACTCTTTGAAAACCGTCTCTCATGATGGTAAGTTTCTTTTGAATGTTGGTGCTTTAAACTACGACAATGCTACCGGCTCTGTCACCAACGATTATGTAACCGCATTGGATGCTGCTTCCAAGCTGAAGTATGGTGTCGTGACTCCGATTTCCGCTAACGAGGTACAAAGTGTCGCCTTACTGGCATTGGCGATTGCCACTTTCAGTAATAACTCCGGAGCTATCAATTTATTTGACGGATTAAACTACTCGAAAACCGTCTTGCCGTTGGTCGAATCTGTTCCTGAGGCATCTATTTTGGCAAAACTATCCAAAGTTATTGCACCAGATGCTGCCTTTGATGATGTCTTGGATAAGTTTAATGAATTGACTGGATTGAGACTACATAATTTCCAATACTTTGGTGCTCAGGATGCTGAAACTGTGTTTATCACTTATGGGTCTTTAGAATCCGAATTGTTCAACTCTGCGATTAGTGGTAATAATTCCAAAATCGGGTTAATCAACGTCAGAGTGCCATTACCTTTTAACGTTGCTAAGTTTGTCACTCACGTTCCATCCACTACCAAACAAATTGTTGTTATAGGCCAAACTTTGGATGGTTCTTCGCCTTCTTTCTTGAGATCTCAAGTTTCAGCCGCCTTATTTTACCACGGCCGCACCTCAATTAGCGTTTCTGAGTACATCTATCAACCAGATTTCATTTGGTCCCCAAAAGCTGTCAAATCAATTGTATCGTCATTCATCCCTGAATTCACTTACAATGCCGATTCATCTTTCGGCGAAGGATTCATTTATTGGGCCTCTGATAAGAGTATCAATATTGATGTTGCCTCCAAACTTGTGAAAGCTCTGTCTTTGGAAGATGGGAAATTTGTGTCTTTGAGAACGAAATTTGATAACTTGGCTAATGCTGGTACCTTCCAAGCTCAATTTGTGACCTCGAAAGAACAGATACCTGTTTCAAACATCGATTCTACGAAATTATCAGTCGTTGAAGATGTCAGTTTATTGAAGCATTTAGACGTAGCTGCTACCGTCGCAGAACAAGGTTCAATTGCGTTGGTTTCCCAAAAGGCAGTTAAAGATTTGGATTTAAATTCTGTAGAAAGTTACGTCAAGAATTTGGGAATTCCTGAATCATTCCTAATATCTATTGCGAAGAAAAACATCAAATTGTTTATCATCGATGGTGAGACCACTAACGACGAGTCCAAATTGTCCTTGTTTATCCAAGCCGTTTTCTGGAAATTGGCCTTCGGTCTAGATGTCGCAGAATGTACCAACCGTATCTGGAAAAGCATTGATTCAGGTGCAGACATTTCAGCAGCCTCGATTTCTGAATTTCTCACTGGTGCATTCAAAAACTTCCTCAGTGAGGTTCCGCTAGCGCTGTACACTAAATTTTCTGAAATAAACATTGAAAAGAAAGAGGATGAGGAAGAGCCTGCAGCTTTACCAATTTTCGTTAATGAAACATCTTTCCTCCCAAATAACAGTACCATTGAAGAAATACCATTACCTGAGACCTCTGAGATCTCTGATATTGCCAAGAAGTTGTCCTTCAAAGAGGCATATGAAGTTGAGAATAAACTAAGACCCGATTTACCCGTCAAGAACTTCGTCGTGAAAGTTAAAGAAAATAGACGTGTTACGCCTGCTGATTATGATAGATATATTTTCCATATTGAATTCGATATTTCTGGTACTGGAATGACTTATGACATCGGTGAAGCCCTCGGTATTCATGCCAGAAACAATGAATCTTTGGTCAAAGAATTCTTAACCTTCTATGGTCTAAATGAATCCGATGTTGTCTTAGTCCCCAACAAGGACAACCACCATTTGTTAGAAACAAGAACCGTCTTACAAGCATTTGTGGAAAATTTGGATATTTTCGGTAAACCACCAAAAAGATTTTACGAATCATTGATTCCATATGCCTCTAACGAAGAGGAGAAGAAAAAATTAGAGGATTTGGTTACTCCTGCCGGTGCAGTAGATTTGAAGAGATTTCAAGATGTGGAGTATTATACATATGCTGACATTTTTGAATTGTTCCCATCTGTTCGCCCATCTCTTGAGGAACTTGTTACTATCATTGAACCATTGAAGAGAAGAGAATACTCAATTGCCTCCTCTCAGAAAGTTCATCCAAATGAAGTTCATTTATTGATCGTTGTTGTTGATTGGGTGGATAATAAAGGAAGAAAAAGGTACGGTCAAGCTTCTAAGTATATCTCAGACCTTGCTGTCGGTTCAGAATTGGTCGTTAGCGTTAAACCATCTGTTATGAAATTACCACCATCTCCAAAGCAACCAGTTATTATGAGTGGTTTAGGTACTGGTTTGGCACCATTCAAGGCCATTGTTGAAGAGAAATTATGGCAAAAGCAGCAAGGTTATGAGATTGGTGAAGTCTTCCTATATCTAGGTTCAAGACACAAAAGAGAAGAATATTTATATGGTGAGTTATGGGAGGCTTACAAAGATGCAGGTATTATCACACACATCGGCGCTGCTTTCTCAAGAGACCAACCTCAAAAAATTTACATTCAAGATCGTATCAAAGAGAATTTGGATGAATTAAAAACTGCAATGATTGATAATAAAGGTTCATTTTACTTGTGTGGCCCTACTTGGCCAGTTCCAGATATTACTCAAGCTTTGCAAGACATTCTGGCTAAAGACGCCGAGGAAAGAGGCATCAAAGTCGACTTGGATGCCGCAATTGAAGAATTAAAGGAAGCATCAAGATACATTTTAGAAGTCTACTAAATTAATATAGTAATAAAAACTAAATATCTATTTATTGAACCTGTCTTGAACATTTCTATTTTTTTTTTACTTTTAGTTTTCTTCTATGCGCAAGCTTTTCTATTGGCTGCCAAATAGAAAATTATTGAAATATGATTACATTACAATATTTATTTGTCTTATGAAAACTAACCATCACATTATACTAACTACGGAGGTACCATCTTGAAATCTCGTCCTGAAGACCCTATTAGCATTGGCAAACATACCTTCTTTAAGCGAGACTACAATGAACTGAGATCCTTTAAACCTTGTTTTAATCAAATGACCTATATTTTGCGTATGACTTAAATCAAGAGCAGCATCAACTTCATCCAAAATATACATAGGCGCTGGTCGAAATTGCAACAATGCCATAATCAATGACAAAGCAATCAACGACCTTTGCCCACCGGACAATTCAATCAAACTTTCCTTCCATATATTACCAAGCTTTACTTTAACCTCTAAACCCTGCGTTACGTCCTTACCTTCGCATGGAACCAATTTTGCAAATGAATTTGGTAAAAGGTCTGCAAAAATATTACCAAAATCAAGTGTCACTTTCTCCCATGTTTTGACTAAAGTTTCTCTTTTATATTCGTTCAACTTCGATATAGTCTCTTGGATTTTCATCTTATCTTTTTCAATCGTTTTAATCATTGTTTTTAATGCTGCCTCCTTTTTCTCAACATTTTCTATCATATTCATAATATTTGGATTAACTTTTTTTCTGAGCTCTTGAAACTTCTCGTTCAATTGTTTACTCCTTTCTCTGTAAGTATCCAAATCGATACCCTCATTTTGTTTGACGATATTTCTCACCAGATCAAAATCCTCAAGAAATTCGTGTTTCTGTCGCAGATCTTCAATTATCTTTTCCATGTTGTTCGTATTAGACTTATATTTGTTCAAGTCATGGACCAATTTTTGTAGTTCTAATTCACTGCTTTTTTTCTCGTCCTGTTTTTTCTTTATCAATGTTTCTAATTCATTTAGTTCATCATCAATGTCCATCAACCTTTTCTTTTCTTCGTTCAGTTCTGTCTGGACTGTTACAAGGTCGTCTTCAACACCTCGTATCTTTCCCTCCAAATCAGAATTTTCCAATTTCAAACTTTCAATAGATTTCAAATGGTTATGCAATAGCGTCTTATTAGAATCTAGTTCTGAGCTCAATTGCTCTGTTTCTAATTCCAAGTTTTGAAACAAGTCATATTTACGTTCTGACTCCGATTCCTGCTCCTCCAGCTCTTTCGCCAATAGTTTCAATTCCTTCTTTAATTCATTTAACTTGGATCCTTTATCGCTATCGTACTCCTTCATGTCTTTTTCAATGGTCGAAACTTCTTCTTGACATTTCTTTAAGCTCATTTGCTTGGTTTTGATTTCATTCTCACACTCTCCAATGTCCCTCAAAATTTCTTCATTCCTAGCAATTATTTGGGAAGATGGATTCGCGTCGAGATTACGCTTAGCCAAATCCAATTTATGCAACGAGAGATTTAAATCACTTTGAATGGTCTTTGTTTTTTGCGATGTAGCATATTGCGTCTGTAGCTCTTCCGTTACATGGTTGAGATCAGCCTGAATGGTCTCAATTTGTTTTTGAATTTGATTGTATTTTTGAATATCAACTAATAACGATTCAGAGGTATTTCTACTACCACCAGACAATGTACCCTCTGGGTCGTATACATCACCTTGAAGGGTGATACTTCTAGCGCGGATCTTTGGATGGAAGGTAATTTTCTTTGCTGTTTCCGGATCTTCACAGATTAAACTATTTCCAAAAATAAATTCCATCGCTTTAGTGATAGATTCATCAAACCTTATTAAATTTATTGCCAATTCAACTTTCCCAGGAGCAATTTTCTTGGCTAAATCAAGCACTTGAGAACTTATTGGCCTCGTATATATCTTATCAAGAGGTATGATGGTAACACGCTTGCGTAATCTTCCTCTTTCTAATAGCTGAGTGGCCGTCTGAGAATCTTGAACAACAACATTGAATAGCCTACCTCCGGCACAAGTTTGCAAAGCAGTAGCATAGCGAATATTATCATTATCTATCTGGAAAAGTTGACCCACCACCCCATGGACAAAGCTGGCTTCAAAATTAGGATAAGGTTTCGTATAGTTAAATTCCAGATTTGTTACGCGTCTTTTTAAATATTCAGAGTTCTTACATGTTTGATAATAATGGCTCTTCAATTTATCCTCTCTTTGCTTCAGGTCTTTAATTCGTGATGGATCAAACCCATATTCGACTAGTCGGGCTCGTAGTTTATCGCACGTTTCTTGGCATTGTTTAACATGCTTCACATTTAACTCGTTATCTTTCGTGGCCTCCTTTAATTTAGGTTCAATTGTCAATAGCTCTTTCTTCAACAACTCCATTTTCATGCTTGATTTTTTTATCGCCAAGGAGACTTCATTCAGCTCAGTCTTTGCCTTGGCCAACTGTGCGTTATAACCACCGTCTGCGGCACCGGTCGAGGAAATACCTGTGGTTAAAGTGGAAACTAATTCTTCTTTTCGTTTATAAAGATCCCTTTGTTTACTGAGTTGTTCCTGCACCATTTTATAATCCTTTTCAGTGTTAGCGTATGCCGATTTTTTTTCGATTAGCTTTGCAGAGGAACTTGCAATTTCTGACTCCAGAGCCTTTGATTTTTCAGTAGTATCATTCAAATTTTCTACTTTTATCGACAGTGAAGTTTTCAAACGAGAAATTTCATTTAAAAGACCGTTCTCCTTATTTTCCAACTTGGAGATTGTGCCTTCTTTGTGTAGTTCTTTTTCTTTCTGAAGTTTGATTTCCTCGACATCCTCATTCAAACTGTCTATTTCTTCGGAAGTTTTCTTAACAAATTCATTTAACATTTTCATACGAGTCTCACCGTTCTCCAGAGTTTCTCTTATTGATGTATGTTTATGTTTAATGTTATAGTATTCATAGGATACAACAATTCGTTCAGTTTTTTCCAAATCAGTCTGAGTAGACTGAAATTCTAGGAACATTCTCTTTTCGTTTCGAAGTTTTTCCAGTTTAGGTTCGATCTCTTCAGTTAACAGAGTCCTGTTCTCCTGTAATTTAGTTTCTTTCTTAGACATTGTTCTTTCTGCCTTTTCCCTACGATCCTCGAACATTTTTGTCCCTGCTGCCTCTTCAATCAGTGATAAGATCTCTGAGGGTTTCATATTCAAAACCTTGGTAATTTTACCTTGCATGATTAAAAAATTAGGATTATTGATATTTAACTGCACGGATTGAAATAGTTGCAAAACCGACTGTTGAGGTGCCCTATGCCCATTTATCAGATATTTAGAAGTTCCACCAAGCACGACTTGCCTTGTAACAGAGATTTGAGGAGAGTTAGTGAACCCAATGGGAGAATTTGATTTATCGGTATTATCAAAAACAATGGTTACGCTTGCCTTGGTAACACCTGCTTGACCACGCTTATAGATCAAATCTTGCAGGCTAGATGCTCGCACAGTGCTCATTGATGCTATACCGAGCACGAAGCAAATGGCGTCCAAAATGTTCGACTTACCGGACCCATTTAGACCTGTAATAGCATTGAATTGAGGGTCCCAATCAGTAATGACTGTTCTTGTAGCGTATGATTTGAAACCATCAATAATCAATTCCTCTACCTTCATGCGGTAACGATACTAAAATTGACTTGTATTTACGTGGTCTGCCTCGAGATTTCTTGACTGCACCGTGTGTTTACTGTTGTTGATCTTAAAATTAGAAATGCCCATCATCAGAGCCACGCAACACGGTAATCACTATAAACGCGTAAGGCAGAAAGCCATTTTATTCAAGAAGTCAACCCCCTCCATGAAGCAATGCTTCACAGGGGAGAAGGGGGGAGCTTATGAGAGTATATTAAAGTTTACTTTGAAGAAATATTCTATTACTACAGAACAAAATCTAATTTAGAAATTTTTCTTTAAAAATAAGTGTTATGTTATATTGTATTGTTTGCTTTGAGGAATTTTTTGAGTTATCTTTTTTTTTTTAGATCTTGCTTAAAGAATGACTATTTTACATAATCTAATCTTGGGTCTTTTGAGAACCACGTAACAAACCAGTTCTTCTGGCGGCAATCAAACCGGCCTTTTGACCAGAAACAGCACCTCTAGAGATGGTAGAAGCCTTACCAATATGTTGATGGTTACCACCACCGTGAGGGTGATCAACTGGATTCATGGCAACACCACGGGTCTTTGGCCAAGAGTTTCTCTTCAATCTGTACTTGTGGAAAGCACGACCAGCCTTCAACAATGGTTTGTCAACTCTACCACCACCGGCAATGACACCGATGACACCTCTGGCATCAGAAGAGATAACCTTCTTGGCACCGGATGGTAATCTGACTCTAGTCTTGTTTTCGTCTGGGTTGTGACCGATGATAATAACGTAGTTACCGGAAGCTCTGGCTAGGGCACCTCTGTCACCTGGCTTTTCTTCAACGTTGGAGACAATGGTACCTTCTGGGACAGAACCCAATGGCAAGACGTTACCGACGTTCAAAGAAGCCTTCTTACCGGCGTAAATGAATTGACCAGTGTGGACACCTTCGTTAGCAATAAAGATTTCTTCACGCAATCTGTACTTGTATGGGTCACGGAAGACAACCTTGGCCAATGGGGCACCTCTACCGGAGTCGTGGACAATTTGCTTAACGATACCACGAATGTAACCGTGACGTTCAGCATAATCCAAAGTTCTCAACTTGGCAGCACCTTGTCTCAATCTGGTGTGGGAGGTAAAGATAGAACCAGCACCCTTTCTTTGGTTACGAATAACTCTACCTGAATAAAAAATAATGAGAAAAAACACAGTTCTGTTAGTATACACGATACATTTTCAACAAAAGGAATAAAAAGACTGTAAAAGGGTGTGATGACATTGCGCCATTACGACAATCACATGGTTGTTAAATCACGGTGCTGACATACCCATTGCTTATTGATCTAATGGTTTCTTAGTTTGCTCAGAAATGGTTATTAGTCGCTAAAAAATGACCCAATAATAAAAAAAACGAGGTAATGATATTGAAGGAGGGGAGGGGCAGGGTTCAATCGATTATGCCTATGCGATAGTGCATTGCGTAGTAATCCATAGGTTCACATCCATGTGCACTGGTGCTGCGTTTGGCAATTCCCATACTATTCCAGATTGATCTGATCGTGCAGAGCAATGCCAAACCATCGACCGTAGGCCCAACGGTGAAACAATACGCGGAGAACGCTTAGCCGCTAGGCAGAACGCCTAGTTTACACAGTGGGAGAATGAGGATAGGCCTCTGCCTACGGTACCTTCGAATACAGGGAAAGTGGGAAGAGTGAGCTGCCGAAGTGAAAGAGGCTTACGCATTTTTTCTTTGGGAAGCGGACGCAGGACTAAGCTCATCATTTTCGAAAAAAAAAGAAAGTTGGAGCCGGAAAGGAATTGGGTGTTAAAAATGTACGGGTGAAAAAAGTCTTATTTTGTCTTAAAAGGGGTTCCCCCAGCCGCAAAAGAAAAGAAAAGAAAAATAATAGATCAATTTTAGTTTACTTAGCAATAAACGAATATATGTATTTTATGTTAAGTTCTCACTGTTTATACCCCCTTTTCAATTTTATAAAGATCTAAGTAGCAGCCACGGTTGGACGATCGGAAGACGAAGCAGGCGGAGGTGGGACATCATTGGTTTCCGCATTGTCTTGCCCTTCCTGCACTTGCTCCGCTGGCTCTACTGGCGCTGGCGCTGGCGCTGGCTCTGCCAATGCTGCTGGAGGTGGGTCGCGCGCATTGGTTAAGTTGTCCTTGACCAATTGTTTAATTTCTTGAATCTTAGAGACGTAAGCGGGCTTCACTATTATCGATTTGCCCCTCAAAGTAGCTGTCTTGGCCACACTGTCACAAATGTCCCCAATTGGGGTTTCAGATTGCAAAGTGACCAAAGCGGCAGTAATTTGGTGTGGAGCAAAAGGAATACACTTTCTCCTGTACACCTTGGACCTGTAAATCCAGATTTCTTGAGGCGAGTAGAGCTGGAACAACTCACGGATCTCACTGTCGGTTATATCGTCTGGCAGGTCGTGACAGTAAACCGTATCCGCGGCAGTCTCTGGTGTCTTCTTAACCTTATTTTTTTCTTTGGGCTTCTTTACATCCGTGTCTGGAGTAGAGTCTGCCTCGTAAGGAACGTGTAACTTTAGAAATAGTTTCTGATTTTGGAAAACGGTTCCGTTCAAGTCTTGAATGGCCTTCAAAGCCAGAGTATTGTTTGCGAACTGGGCAAATGCTATGCCTAGTGGTTTGCGAGGGTTGCTATTGTGCCTTTTGCTGAATCTGCGGACGGTCTGCGTTGGAATCAACACTGAACTGGCGCCATAGTTGTTTAGGAAGGCATGTAGGTCTCGCTCACTCGCCGTGAATGGCAGGTTCGAAATGTAAACTGTGGTAATGGTAGTGGTAGTGTCACTGGTAGTGTCATTGTTAACTTGTTCTGTCATTGCGGGCTTGTTTGTATGCTTATGTGAGGCCTTATACTTCTCTATGTGTTGCTACTCAGTAGAAGGTCAACACCATTGTTTTATACATCATTTATCTTTTGTTATTAATTTGTGACGCTTCCATTTTGTGGCACATAAGGAGGAAAAAGAAAATTAAAAGAAAAAAAAAAAGAAATAAAAAAAGAAAACGGTACTGGATATTGAGATAAATTTTCCTTCAATTAAGATAATAAAACATGTTATATAAAATCAGACAAAATAATATGTAAATTTTTAACGTATTATAATCTTAAAAAGTTTATTTCTTGGCAGCAGCCAAAGCCTTAGCAGTGCCGTGTAGGGCATGCTTGTGGTTTCTTCTAAACTTTGGATCAACACCTTTCAAAGAAGGGTACTTGTAGGTCTTTGGCTTCTTGATACCGTTTCTGTGAGCCTTTCTGGTTTGGTTGTGAGCGGTATGGTTCTTAGACTTAGCCATTTTCTGGAGAAGACGATGAATGTACGCAGAAATTGCGAATGGTCATTAAAGGTTAGTAAAAATGATTCATAACGGTGGAGGGGAGTAGCGTGGCAGCTAACTGCCAATCTGAAGTGGTGCTAGCGGGGGCAACTTCGAACAAGGGTATGCTAAAGGTAATTGAACGTTCGAGAAAGAGCGTTCGCTATAAGTTCAAACACTGGTAACTTTCCATTATTTTCCCTTCTCTCTTTTTTTCTTTATATCCTCCACTATATGCCACTCAGCGCACCTCAGATTTGGCTACCTGCATTTCCAATGGGCGAAATGGGGACTTCATGATAATATAACGTACTTTCTAACTGTATTGTTGTTCCGGGGTTCTTGAATATTGAATGAAAAATGTTATAAAATAATGGGTTGAATCTTGAAATATGCAGTATTGAAATATTCTGAAATTGTATGTATCCAGAGATTATGGCAAAGCCTAAAGGGAAAATGGTAGACTTCCTACATTGAGAATATCGCTGGTTTTCCCGAGCGCGGCTAGCGACCATTTTTCTTTGTCCTTACAGAACTAAAAAAAAAAAACCAAAAAAAAGTCGAAAACAAGAATACATGCGCTGTATGGGTCTAAGAGTATGTACGGATGTAAAAGAAAACAGTACTAGACAGAGCGCATAAAAAAAGCCTAATCCCTTTTCCGTCTGTATACTTGTGCTCCCTTATAAAAAAAATTAAAAATTAAAAAATAAAAATAAGAATAGTGTATAAAATTATTTTTGCTTTGATTTTAGTTTATTTATTTACTTTCTAAATACAGTAGGTTAAATAAGGATCGGTTTCTTGAAGAAATTGTAACAAGACTCAGAATAAATATGAATATAGGGAATATGACGGATAAACAGACTACTTTAATTTGTCAAATAATCTAGGTGCCGTGGCAGTGTCCAAATAGTGCTGTAGATGGAAAAACTCCTCCACACAGTCCTCCTTGTGTTCAAGATCCGCGTAGCCGGGTTGTTGTTGCTGTATCTTGACTCTCTCAGCACACTCCTCGTAGTGGTGCACAAGGGCCTTACCCTCCTCCGTGTTCTTGAAATGTTCTCTCAAATCTTCCAACTGATCAGTGACTTCTTCCTCTTCTTCCTCATCTTCGTCGTCATCATCATCATCATCTTCGTCTTCGTCTTCATCCTCATCTTCATCCCCATTTTCTTCTTCTTTTTCTTCTCCTTCTGCTGCCTTTTCTTCATGCTGCTCGTTATCGTCATCTTCGGCCGCGGCCACAACAGGCACAACGGTTATCTTTAGTTGTTCCCAGTACTCACCAACTAGTTCCAACATGCCCATTTTCTATTTCTTTTTCTTTATCCGTGTGTGTAGGTGTAAGTGTATATGTGTGCTTCTGTTAATGTGAGTGCGTGTATACAATATGTGCAAATAAGCGCCAACCAATACTGCCCTTAAGACTGAGTAGGTCCTAATCTCGAAAACCCGGTGTGGGCCACTTTCCAGCAAAGCGCCTCTTATAACAAGCACCGCGCAGGGGAGGCGCGCCCCAGTCCGATATGCCCGGAACGTGCTTCCCATTGGTGCACGGTCACGTGCTCACGTTCTGCTGTAGGTGACGGATGTACCGGCAGGCCGCCTCCACGGTGGTCGCTTTGGACGGCGCGGCCGACACATTTTGCTGTTTCCACTCCGCGGGGATTAAAGACGCCAGTTCGTGCAGCGCGACCGCTAATCGATTACGCCGTGCTTGCTCTGCATGCTTGTGTGATTCGCGCTTGTCATCGTCCACGAGCGCGCCCGATGACCGTCGCTTACTCAGCGACCGCGAATGGCTCGATCCGTGCGGCGCGATTACAGGAGACTCACTTGCTACGACCACGCCTTCTGCGCTGCTGCTGGTCTTGGCCGTGACCGGTGATACGCGTCTTGTGCTGTTCGACGGCAGAATAACTTTCGGATATTGCTTTGGTTTCGGTTTCGGTTTCGGAGTTGGGATAACGCTGTCGGGCAATTCGAACAGCGAAGTGGCCGAATCCGGCCCGGGTTTACCTCTGCGCTTGTTCAAATACGGACTACTATTACTCTTGTTTTTAGTGACTTTGTTAGCGGATGTGGTGGAAGTAGCAGTAGCGACCAAGTTCGGCGAAATGGTTACGGGAACCGCACTTTGCGTGTGTATTAGCGGCGAATATAATAGCCGCGGCTTGATTGTAGCAGTTGTAGCTGGGGAGTGGTGCGCATGCGAGGGCATCATCCAGTCCATATCCATACCTTCCACCAGCTCAAAGGCGCGGTCTAGGTCGTCCAACGCGAGACTGTCTTGTTCATTTTCATTCTCGTTCCCATTCTCACTGCTGTTGTGGTTCTCTTGACTGTTCAGCTCGTCGTTTTGCTCGTTGAAGTCCTCGCGCCCATCATGCCGTTTCGTGTTTACGGTGATAAAGTCTCCGACTTTATCAAGAATGCTGCTCTTGGGCTCTAGATCGTCCACAAAACCGTGTATTCCCTCAGAAGTTGTACGGCCCATGACTTTCTGCTACTCTTGTTCTGTCTCCTTTGCTCATCTCTTCTCTTCTGGTCCTTCCGAAGCATGACTTCTTCCCTGGTTATATACATTTTTCTATGGTCAAGACTCATTTGCCAAATATTTCCGTGCGAGCGGCCGGGTCAGCCTTTCGCCTACCACATATTAGGCGAGGCAAAAAAAAAAAAAAATAGAAAACGAGAAAATCGCACTTGCAGCATAGGAAATACTTGCACACAGACATACACATACACACCGTACGCAAAGAAGGCAAGGCAGCAAGAAAAACTGTGGGAACGTAGAAATGAACGTACCTACGGCGCCAACTCCCAACAAACATTTGAACATACCTGATTTGAGGTTCGAGAAAGTGTTCAAGAAAGCTTTACACAGGGAATTGGCACCCTCATCGTCTCTCTCACGGAAGGCGGGTGTGATTACGAAAGTTGTGGTTCGCGATGTCCTGCTCATGCCCTTATTGCAGAGCTTTGTTTTGTCACTCGCGCTCATGGGTGTGAAGGAATGGTTGTCTTACATACGCTTGAAAGGACGAACCCTAGGTGACCGCATTAGACAGAGACTTTTTCCGATCTAAATAATGCATATAACCGTATCTTTTTTATATGAACCTAGTTTTGCTGTATAAGAGCCGAGAAAAAAATATAGGAAAATATAGGAAAATATGCAAAATAGAAACACGAATTTTTTTTTTGTTAGAGAAAAAAAGAGATAAGCCCTGTAGGGGGCTCGAACCCCTAACCTTATGATTAAGAGTCATACGCGCTACCGATTGCGCCAACAAGGCATTTTAATCTCTGGCTACTCGGCACTAAAAGATGCACCACATCCGATGTTTAGGCCGCACCATAATTTTTTCTTTTTCCTGTCTCTTTGTCCTTTCACATTGCACAAAAGTAGAGGAATAATGGATGGATCTAGGATGTACGTATATATGATATTAGCGGTCTGAAGAGAAAAAAAAAACAGCAACAATAACATCGCACTTGATGATCAGAAGGGCCCCTACCACCTTGCAGCTCAGTCACGACGACGTAACCTCTCTGATCGATGACCTGAACGAGCAGAAACTCAAGCAGCAGCTGAATATCGAGAAGACAAAATACTTCCAAGGAAAAAATGGCGGATCGCTGCACTCCAATACAGACTTTCAGGACACATCGCAGAATATCGAAGACAACAATAACGATAACGATAACGATATCGATGAAGATGACGACATGTCATCTTACAACGACAAAGCAGCCTCGGTAGCGCACACCAGAGTCCTCAATTCCTTGCATCTGTCCACCGACAGCAATACCGCCCACGAGACGTCCAATGCAAACGACAACCACAACCCCTTCTACATCCGCGAGGAATAATAGCATATCCGCATACGCACACGCACACGCACACGCGCACGCATCCACATTCACTTTCACTTATAAAATTTCTTCTCTCTAGTTTTATATACGTTGTATTAGAAATATAAAATATGACAATAGTACACTTTGTAGGCTCTCTTTTTTTTTTTTTTTTTTTTTCTTATATATTTTTTTACAATGACCACGGTTTGTACACCTGGGGCTGCAATTTTGCAATGGAGTCGCCTTCGCCTACTTCCTCGCCTTCCTTGCCTACACGTTTCACGCCATGTCCTGTGGCCGTATTGCCGTCTTCGTCATCGCCCTCCTGGTCCTTCTCCACTAGTTGTATGCCCGAGTCTACTTGCTCCGAGATCAGTACCAGTTTCTTCGACACATTCAACTCCTCCAGCGACTTGTTCAGGTCAAGAATCTGTTTACTCAGTGATAATCGGTCGTTCAGCATCTTTTCAGATTCCTTCACATATTTCAGTTTTTCCATCTCCAGTTGCGTTTCTAGATCGCACAGCTTTGTAAACTTGCTCTCTAATTTCTCCATGGTCAGCTTGACTAACTCTTGGATTATCGCTTGGCTTTCTTCAATGTACTTTTCGGAGATCTCTCTCGACTTATCAGAGACCTTACCCAATTTGTCGTCGCCTTGCAGTAGCGTCTGGACAGCATCATTCACGCATTCCATCAACTTCGAACCGGACACACTACCATCGCGGCTGTCGCCACCCTTACCATTCAGCGTTGAACCAACAACTTCTCGGATGTAGTTGTCCTCGATCGGTAAGCTTAGGAATTTTTCAATGCAGTCTTCTACACGCTTGTGCCCACCCACGTGGTCAGCAATCTTCTCCCACTGGTCTTCATACATTTCAATACCCTCCAGCAATAGTAGCATCTCCTGGTCTGACCAGTTTTTTTTAACCGAGTTTCCGTTGTTTTCTAATCTGATGAAATCTGAAGATTGAAAGTTGGCACCGAAATGACCCTCTTGGAAACAACGGGAGCACAGGTTGGTGTCCCGTGCACGCAAATTGTGGTAGCGCACATTGATTGACTCGTTACCGCATGTATGGCAAATGTAAACTTTGTGAATCTGCCTGGAGTTTCTACTTTCGTCTTGTAATGCATTGAAGTCTTGTGCAGAATCGTAAACGTTCTTCTTGATTGTGAGATTAACGGGAAATTCCTTCTTGACTTGTGGTTCCGCTCCATCTCCTCCTTCCACTTCTTGCTTGATCACATTCTCTGGTAAAAATGGCTTTAACCCCTGCGGAGTGTCCAGAACCACTTGGAAGTGGCCCGTAAAACTTGGCCCAATAAGACTGGGCTTGGTCCTGGGGTCAATCTGATAATTGATTAAGCCCCATTTTTCCAAGAACGCGTGAATCTTCACTATCGAGGCAACATCCATGGCAACATTTCTTCTCACAGCGGTAATGGTCAAATATTCGTACGGCGAAAGACGGTACGTGTTGATGATAAAATTTCTTGTGTCCTTATATGCCTTTGGTGTCTTGAACCTTGATGAATCGTTGAAAAAGTCGGGATTGGATCTTTTTTCGATCTCGTGGATCTTCGAAATATCAAACCAAGAGGCAAACGACGGAATAATCACCGGGTGAGTTTGCTTTGCCAGGAACCTAAGGGCCTTCTCCTCCAGTTTCTGTGCTTCTTGCTCGTAATTGATTTTCTTATGAGCTACTTCTGCTCCCAATGTGGCAGATTCCTCCTTCGCCTGTTCCTGTGCTAAGTGAGGGAAAGATGGCGTGTTGGTGCTTGTGGTGGGTGGCTCCTCGGTCGCTTCGTGCGAGTCTACCATAGGGACATCCTTATCCTTTTCAGTGTCGCTCATTATCCTGGCCTTCTATCTACTCTTTGCTTCTCTGCTCTACCCTTCTCTCTATAAACCTCACGAACTAATTCAATGTTGATGAAACTTATTTTTTCCAACTTTTTTACATCAAGCGGGTGACAAAGAGAACGCCGTAATTAAATTATCATAGAAAAGAGTAACGGATTAAGGAAGTATCAAATTTGGCGATGAGATGAGCAGATGCTCAAACGCGGCGCTGATGACTGTTGTTGAGGATGCTGTTGGGGCCAGGGTGGCTGCAAGGACGAGAAACATGAGCAATGGCGTCAATTACCGGGAGAAGGAAGTCAATGACCTAACGGCTGACATTTCAGATTCAGATTCAGATTTGGATTCAGAGGACAATAAACATGGCAAAGGCGACAATGACACTGCCCCCATATGGTTACAAGATGATGTGCATTCAGACGAAGATATTCAGCTGGACTCAGAGGACGATTCCGATACAGAAGCTGTTCAAGCCCAAGTGGTGGATAAATTGGCAAAAGACACGAAATCAGAGCAAAAATCCTTGGATGATGAGCTCTCCGAGATGGATACCAAGACGGTTTCTTTAAAACTTAAGAAACTAAACGAGTTTGTGAGGCAGAGTCAGGTATATTCCAGTATAATCGCCGATACTTTACTACATCGATCTAATGAAGTGGCTAACGCTAATACAAAAGATAACAGCAACTCTGATGATGAAGAACATTCTTCAAAAAAACGTAAAACAAAAAAAAAATCAATAACAGATTTCTTCAAAAAACAGAAAAAGAACGAAGATACAACCACCCAAAACGGCGCACCAGACGATGCAGCAATAAAGCAACCTCGCCTATTGAAAAACTGTATTTTAAAACCTTACCAACTAGAAGGTCTTAACTGGCTGATCACTCTTTATGAAAATGGCCTGAACGGAATTCTTGCCGATGAAATGGGTCTTGGTAAGACTGTTCAAAGTATTGCTCTTTTGGCGTTCATATATGAAATGGACACAAAGGGTCCTTTTCTAGTGACTGCACCATTAAGCACCCTAGATAATTGGATGAACGAATTTGCAAAATTCGCTCCTGATCTACCAGTTCTAAAATATTATGGGACCAATGGTTATAAGGAACGTTCTGCCAAGTTGAAAAATTTCTTTAAACAACACGGCGGCACGGGGATCGTCATCACATCATATGAAATTATTTTAAGAGATACCGACTTAATCATGAGTCAAAATTGGAAATTTTTAATTGTTGATGAAGGCCACCGTCTGAAAAATATAAACTGTAGATTGATTAAAGAGTTAAAAAAAATCAATACTTCCAATAGACTGCTACTAACAGGGACGCCTTTACAAAATAACCTAGCTGAATTATGGTCACTTTTGAATTTCATAATGCCCGATATCTTTGCCGATTTCGAGATATTCAATAAATGGTTTGACTTCGACAGCTTAAATTTAGGCTCCGGTTCCAACTCTGAAGCATTGAATAAGTTAATCAACGATGAACTACAGAAAAATTTGATTTCCAATTTACACACAATTCTGAAACCATTCCTTTTGAGAAGATTGAAAAAAGTTGTTTTGGCTAATATTCTGCCGCCAAAGAGAGAATATATCATAAATTGTCCGATGACGTCTGCACAGGAAAAATTCTATAAGGCTGGATTGAATGGAAAGTTGAAAAAAACCATGTTCAAAGAATTAATCAAGGATTTTTTCACATTGAACGATGAATACATCGGCCACGTTTCTAATCGGTCCATACGAGATTTCATCAATTATAAACTATCTGGTAATGAAACTTCAAATACAGACAATAAAATCAATCCAACCTTGTTGCAAATGGACAAACTATATAAGAAGAACCTGCAAATGGAAATTTCAAATAAGAAATTGCAAAATATGATGATGCAATTGAGACAAATCATTGACTCAACTTTTTTGTTTTATTTCCCATATTTACACCCAGAAGACTTGACTTTGGAAACTCTTTTAAAGACGTCTGGGAAATTACAAATCTTACAAAAATTAATCCCCCCATTAATATCTGAGGGGCACAAAGTGCTTATTTATTCTCAGTTTGTTAACATGCTCGATTTGATCGAAGATTGGTGTGATTTAAATTCGTTCGCGACATTTCGAATTGATGGTTCAGTAAACAATGAAACAAGAAAGGATCAACTCGAGAAGTTTAATAGCTCGAAAGATAAGCATAACATTTTCCTATTGTCCACAAGGGCGGCAGGACTGGGTATTAATCTAGTCGGGGCAGATACAGTTGTCTTGTTTGATAGTGATTGGAATCCACAGGTGGATTTACAAGCCATGGACAGGTGTCACCGTATTGGCCAAGAATCACCGGTTATAGTATATAGGTTGTGTTGTGATAACACCATTGAACATGTTATATTGACCAGAGCGGCCAATAAGCGAAATTTGGAAAGAATGGTTATCCAGATGGGAAAATTCAATAACCTGAAAAAATTGGCGTTAAATGAAGGTTCTTTTTTGAAGGCAAACAAAGCGGGTGTTAATGTCACTAATAAGGACTTAGTCCAGGAGTTATCTATGCTTTTAATGAGCGATGAATCCAATATAGGCTTTGAAAATGGGGGACAGAAAGAAAATAAGGCTACTGAGGGCCAACTGACTGATAAGGAGGTTGAAGAATTGACCAACAGATCTCTTGAAGCGTACAAGGCCAACAGAGTCGTAGATCTGCCGCACGTCAAGCTATTTGAAACAACCTCCGGTCTTTAACTTGGTTATCATACAATATTGTTTTTATTAAATGTTTGTATATATGTACATATACATACCTATATATTGATCAATGTTCTTGCCGTACAAATTCTTCCTCTAGTTGTTCCTTTAGTTCACGGTTTTTGAATAAAGTATCCGCAGTATTCATTCGTTGCAGAAAGGTATCTTGAATATTATTTTTTGTGTTCTGGAAATCAGCTTTTAGTTTAGTAATCCATTCCAGTATCAAAGTCATATCCAGATCATGTTTTACCAGACGGTTCCTCTCAGAAATAACTTTCTTTTTCAATTCCATGAAACGGAGCCAGTTGGAATGATTCTCTTCTATATAGGCAGGATCGTATTGATCTTCCAAATGGAGACCTCTGACGTCCATATATGCCATTCTTTGCGACCATTGACTTATCATTACATCGCCCCACTCTTCGTACACTTCGACGTTTTCAAGACGAATCGATTCTGCCAGTTTAGCCATTTCGGTAAGAAAAGAATCTAATGAATGAAACAGTGATTTTTCAAAGTCTAACAAATGTATTTTATAATTCTTCAGTATCGATGTGATAGATGATTTGGTAATGTAAGCTTCCAGTTCAACTTGACCCGATTCATCAAAATACTTTATTTTATTTTGCACAGGATCGAATTTAGAGGTACAATTAATATCTTTGATTTTTGAATCTAGAAACACTAATTGCTCATTAACGGTAGTGTTAAGGTCATCAAGATTCCTAGTGATTTCTATAGATTTATTTTGCACCTCGGCCTCGAACACAGACTGTATCTCTGAATCCAAAAGTGCCATCGCACTGTGTATTTTCGAATCTATAGCCTTAATCCATGCTTCATATTCCATTTTTAATGATTCTGCCTCGTAAGTTTCCAATTCTGCATGGCTATTGGAACCAATGATAATCTTTGACAAATCCTGCAAAATAGCAGCAGTGACGAGTTGTGAGTTCCCGTGGCCATCCTGTACTCCATCGAACTCGTATTCTTTATTTTCATCCTCAATTCCGACATCATCCTCATCCTCATCTTCATCCTCATCCTCATTTTCATTCTCATCATCCTCATAATCCTCTGTTTCCGAGTCTGTCTCAAAAATGGGTTTGGTGAGCGTGCCATCAGCGCTAAAGGAGCCGTATTTCATCCAATCCGTAGAGGAGTTAAATGGATTCTCTAGTACATTCTTCACATTGTCTGTATATGGCTTTAAATAGTACCAGGCAATCCTTAGATGATTTAATAAAGGTCCCAACTTGGAATGTAGCGAACAGCAGAGCTCATTTAGCCTTAGAAAAGAGAAAATATTGTACCAAAAGCGGTAAAAATATCCCATAATTCTCTTCAAGGATGAGTTGGGGTATCTTTCAATCAGTGGTTTTATCGATTGTGAGTACTTTCCAACTAAATAGTCAGAAACCGCTGAACCTTCAACCAATTTAGAATCGAATAGTGAGCCAACTGAAAATTCAGTATGCCGGCAAATGGGCTGTAAATCTGTGGCAAAGCTTCCCAGACCATTTTGCTGACAGACCAGATACCTTGCAATAAACACGCAAGCCAGCAAAGCAGTCGTTACTTTGAAAACGGCCTTCATGATTTTTAGTAAAGAACTAACCACCTTTTTCTTAGTTAAGAAAAGGTCAATCAGTAACAGAAATATGATAGTAGCAACACCCAAAAAAATGCTATCTTCCAATAGTCAAAAAGGAAGCCTCGATGCCATACAAGTCTCTTCTAAAGTACTATTATGTAATTCCTGTTAAATGATACCTGTATTGTGGCTTAAAAGGGCCGAAATGACAACAAAATGAGTAGGGTTAATTTAATTTTTAAAGAGGGCATTTATCTAAAAAATGAAAGACAACTATAGGGCTGGTAATTATAGAATAGGTCTTAGTAGGGTTATCCCTTCCTCTAGAAAAAAAGAAAGAAAAATAATTTTAAGTGGCCAATTAGAACCAAAACCAACAGTATCGTGGTATCATACGCTCCAAAGCAACTAGAAGAAAGGCCTTATTTGACCATTGGATTCAGTATTTTTTCTCCAAGTAGCGGTTAAAAGACTGAGAGACTAAAGCTAGATAGTGGGTTTGAGTGACTATCCCCTTTTTTCCTCCTCTTTTTTTATTATTTTGATTTTATTTCATTTTGATTTTATTTCAACACGATTAAGACACAAGCGTTACTTCCCTAGACTATAGTCTCTGCCGTTCCCATTCTATTGATTTTTGGAGCAGCAGTTTTTACAAAAGAAAAGAAAAAAAAGACGAAAACAACAAGCCAGAGTAAAGATGTCGTTTTGGCCATTTGGACAGAATCTTAATCACTCTAATATTAATAAGATCCTAGATGAATATTTTCATGTGCTACACGAACTGGAAAGGATTAACCCAAGCGTTGGTAAAGCCATTCCCGCTATTTTCAACAACGTTCAGGAACGAGGTACAAGTGACTCCCTAGATTCTATTCCGGAGGAGTATAGTCATGGTGATGAAGTGAAAACGGCACGTGGAGATCAGAAGAGTCGATTTGAGAAGGATGATCAGCAAGAACGGTATGAGAAAGAGGAAGAGGAACGGAGCATGAACTCTAGCGAATCTTCCACTACATCTTTTTCTTCTGGGTCAACTTCTAAAACTGATTTAGATGAGGAGGATATCAGCAATGCTACTGCTCCCATGATGGTCACCACAAAGAATTTGGATAACTCTTTTATTGAAAGAATGCTTGTAGAGACAGAGCTACTGAACGAATTATCGAGACAAAACAAGACGCTACTTGACTTCATTTGCTTTGGATTTTTCTTTGATAAGAAAACTAATAAGAAAGTGAATAATATGGAATATCTGGTCGACCAACTGATGGAATGTATCTCGAAGATTAAAACCGCCACCACAGTGGATTTGAATAACCTGATAGATTATCAAGAACAGCAACAGCTTGATGATAGCTCACAAGAGGACGTTTATGTGGAATCTGATACGGAGCAAGAAGAGGAGAAAGAGGACGATAATAACAGCAATAACAAGAAGAGACGAAAACGCGGAAGCTCCTCGTTTGGTAACGATGATATCAACAACAATGACGACGACGACGATGCGAATGAGGACGATGAATCTGCTTATTTGACAAAGGCCACCATAATATCTGAAATCTTTTCCTTAGACATATGGTTGATTAGCGAGTCATTAGTTAAAAACCAATCATACTTAAACAAGATTTGGTCTATCATCAACCAGCCAAATTTCAATTCTGAAAACTCTCCCTTGGTACCCATATTCTTAAAGATTAACCAAAATCTGTTGTTAACCAGGCAGGATCAATATTTAAATTTTATTCGAACGGAGAGAAGCTTTGTTGATGATATGTTAAAGCATGTTGATATTTCCCTATTGATGGATTTTTTCTTGAAAATAATATCCACAGATAAGATTGAATCACCCACGGGAATAATTGAATTAGTATATGATCAAAACTTGATCAGCAAATGCTTAAGCTTTCTAAATAACAAAGAGTCCCCAGCTGACATCCAAGCATGCGTGGGTGATTTCTTAAAGGCTCTGATTGCCATTTCTGCTAATGCACCCTTGGATGATATTTCCATTGGTCCAAACTCCTTGACGAGACAGCTAGCATCTCCCGAATCCATTGCAAAGCTAGTCGATATCATGATCAACCAAAGAGGTGCCGCATTAAATACCACAGTTTCGATTGTCATTGAGCTGATAAGGAAAAACAATTCAGACTACGATCAAGTTAATCTTTTAACCACTACTATAAAGACTCATCCACCTTCAAATAGAGATCCAATATATTTAGGCTATCTACTTCGGAAATTTTCAAACCATTTGTCCGATTTTTTCCAAATCATTCTAGATATTGAAAATGACGCCAACATCCCATTACATGAAAATCAGTTGCACGAAAAATTTAAACCTTTAGGATTTGAAAGATTCAAAGTGGTGGAATTAATCGCCGAGTTACTGCATTGCTCTAATATGGGATTAATGAATTCCAAAAGGGCAGAAAGAATAGCCAGAAGAAGAGATAAAGTAAGGAGCCAGTTATCCCATCATTTACAAGATGCATTAAACGATCTGAGTATCGAAGAAAAGGAGCAACTTAAAACGAAGCACTCTCCAACACGTGACACTGATCACGACCTAAAAAATAACAACGGTAAAATAGATAACGACAATAATGATAATGATGATGAAAGTGACTATGGCGACGAAATAGACGAGAGCTTCGAAATTCCATACATCAATATGAAGCAAAACATAAAACTTAGGACCGACCCCACGGTCGGGGACCTATTCAAAATCAAACTATATGATACGCGAATTGTTTCCAAAATAATGGAACTATTCTTAACACATCCTTGGAACAATTTTTGGCATAATGTTATATTCGACATAATTCAGCAAATCTTCAATGGAAGAATGGATTTTTCCTATAATTCCTTCCTT
Organism: Saccharomyces cerevisiae S288C; assembly: GCF_000146045.2. Taxonomy (NCBI): domain Eukaryota; kingdom Fungi; phylum Ascomycota; class Saccharomycetes; order Saccharomycetales; family Saccharomycetaceae; genus Saccharomyces; species Saccharomyces cerevisiae. The sequence continues at coordinate 236,420 of NC_001138.5, forward strand.
GTTTTGTCTCTGTTTAACTTAAAGAGCTCCTATCAATTTATGACTGATATCGTCATATCAGATGAAAAAGGAACGGATGTTTCCCGATTTTCTCCCGTTATTAGAGACCCAAATTTTGATTTCAAAATAACTACAGACTTCATATTAAGGGGCTACCAGGATTCATATAAATTTTATGAGCTAAGGAAAATGAATTTGGGATATATGGGCCATATTGTCTTGATTGCCGAAGAAGTGGTCAAATTTTCTAAATTGTACAAAGTGGAACTAATATCTCCCGATATTCAAGTAATTTTACAAACCGAAGAATGGCAATACTACTCCGAAGAAGTCTTAAACGAAACAAGAATGATGTACTCTAAAATTCTTGGCGGTGGAAGTTATATTGATGATGGAAATGGTAACATCATTCCGCAGCTGCCTGACAATACTACTGTATTAACTCCAAATGGTGATGCAAGTAATAATAATGAAATCCTTGATTCAGATACCGGGAGTAGTAATGGAACAAGTGGTGGCGGCCAATTAATCAATGTTGAGTCTCTAGAAGAACAGTTGTCCTTATCTACAGAATCTGATTTACACAACAAGTTAAGGGAAATGTTAATCAATAGGGCTCAAGAAGACGTTGATAATAAGAACACGGAAAATGGGGTTTTCATACTGGGGCCGCCGGAGGACAAGAACAGTAATAGTAACATTAACAATACCAACCATAATAGTAATAATAGTAATAACAACGATAATAACGATAATAATGATAATGACAATGATAATACTCGTAATTATAATGAAGATGCTGATAATGATAATGATTATGATCATGAATGATACATTGTTTTGTACTTTTCTTTAATTTGTATATATATATATTAATTTATATGTATAAGTACCATGTAGTTTTCTATTCATTCATTCATTCATCATGATAATATTACTTCTTACGTATCATTTACGTGAATAGATCACTTTACCGTTAGGCAATTCCATTTTCTTTTGGCCTTTCTTTGCAGAACCCTTTTTTACTTTGTTCCCCTTTTTTGTTTGGTTACCATCATACTTTTTACTATCCGTTATTATTTCTTCTTTTCCTGCGCTACCAACAGATTTGCCAAACGTCATGTTCCAAACCGAAGCAGGTATTCTCCAAAACAAACAGTTCTTTACTGAAGGTTTATCCAAGGTATCTGGCGAAATTAGTGTTTCACTTCCATCAGGCTCTACAACATAGACATCGCTAAACCTTACAACCAAACTTTTACCCTCATCCTTTTCATGTTGTTTAAACGTTAGTTGTTTTACGCCTAGTCCATTGGTATCATCCTGTTGTTTACACTGACTGATGAAGTTTTCAATTCTTGATCTTTGAGAACGATATTGAATAATAGAAATGATATACTGCCCAATATTAACGACTATCCAAATAAAGGCCAGCAGGAACCAAGTCTTAGGCTTCATTCTGGAAAAATAAAAACCACCCTTATGGAAATCATAGTTTGGAAAGCCATTCTGTAGATAATAATCATAAATCTTACGATTAGAGCTGTTTGAAAGAATTTGAGTAGCGAGGTTTAACCTTTCATACAATTTACGGTATTTAGGGTTCTTATCCGGATGGTACTTCTTGGATAGCTTTCTTAAGTTTTTTGTAATCTCCTTTGTACTAGAATTCTGCAGTTTAGGTAACTTCAAGAACTTGTAGAAGTTCATATCTGGGCCATATTTCGTACTTATTTCATTTTGTAATTGGAAAATTTCTGTTTCAATGGTGGTAAAAGCATATGATAGAGATACCAATCCCAGGACAACCAACGCAGGTTTCCAGTAACCGTTCATTCTTTTAGTGATCTTGTAACCTTGATTTTTTGTTCGTTTTCTATTCTTTTGGTACGTGTTATTTTGAAAATCTCATTTTTTTCGTGATTATTAATTTTGAATATGGAAATTAAATATGATTTACCTTCAAATTGGGAAATAATGTAAATACAACGTCAATAAAAGTATTTGTTCGGTCACATATATTTAACTAGCATTGAGGATGGCAGGTATCAAGTTGACGCATAAGCTTTATCAGTATTATCAATTAGCCACAAGCTTTTTGTATGCTGCATTATTGATACGGTGGCTGATATTAATGCCACTGGTAGGGTCTCGGTTTTTACCGGGAGGAATCCACGAATTCTTGATATATTTGATGTTTTATTCCAGCATCATGGAAGTTATTTGGTTGCTTAGATTCCACGGGTTCAAATATGGTTTGCTTTCAAGAACGTTTTTGAAAGACCTAAATTTTATCTATTTAGTCAGCGTGATCCATTTTTATGACGATTATGAGCATGCATTGATCCTCAAGAATGCATCATATTCTAGTTTCATTATTTCCTTATCTTTATCACAGGCATATTGCCATTGGTGCAAACTTTTTAAACGTAAGGGCGTAAAGGAAAGAACACTTGTATGGAAGGTTAACACATTTGTTACATTGCCAATTCTCTACCTGAGTGAATTTGCATTGCTACTATTAAATATCCAGGTTAAGAACTATCATTCTACCCCGACTTTGGACATAATCAACAGGGTGGTTTTACTAGCATACTTCCCTGTACTACTAACAGCATACAAAAAACTATTAACAAAATGAGCAATCTTATTGGTTTAATACATATGTATACACATATACATATCTGTACATACTCATAAATATCTGGATAGTTCGTCAGCCATTTCATTTGCAAAAGCATCAGCTTCACTACTATTCTCGATAGACTTATATTTTAGCCTTGCACTTTGCAAATTCCTAATTATTTGTTCGAGGGGCATTTCATTAGGAATTTCCTCCCTTATTTTAGTAGCCGGTTGAACTTCACAATTTAACCAGTCGTGGGTATCTATAATCTCCTGGATCCTATCAAGCCCCAATTTTTCTCCATAGTCGTTATGATTAACAGTTGGTTTTGACCTTTTCCAGTTTACGAATTCGATGACGTTTGTAAAGGCATTGCTCCATATCTCATTCAGTTCATCAATTTCATCTTGCTCGACTTCTTCGTTCACATTGGCCAACACAACAAAAGTATTTCGATGGGCAGCTATCATGAATTGGTGCAGCAGTTCTTGAGGTTTTGTTTGCCGGATGTCCGTTATTAAGATAATTCCTGCCATGACATTTCTAAGCGGTTCACATTCAGGCGTTATAAATTCTTCCACCCATACTGGTATCTCTTTGCAAGAGTCAATATAAAGATCAAAATGGACTTTATAGTATCTATTTTCCCAAGTTTGGTCCTTAACTATACTGATGCCCGTGCTAGAGCAATGAAACAGGTCTTGCAAAAATTGTGTTTTTAAAAAGTTGTGTGGGTGATCTGATAAAACCAATATTTTATTCTGGGGGTATTGAAGAACCATGGTAGATTGGTATTTTTGCGTATATATACTTGCTATCTTGCTGCATCAGATTTTCTCTATAAAGAGTTTTCTGTTTTTCCTCTCTTTTCAGAATTCGAATAGGAATGAGTAAACTTGAATGACATGGAATTTACACATATATACACATATATAAATAAGATGACTTAGTTTTCTGGCGATTCAGAGTAATATTGCAAGTAAGCAGCCATCGTCTTCATACCACCAACAAAATTTGAAATATCTAACTTTTCATTGATTGAATGAGCACCATCATCGCCTCTACCCATTGGCAGCAATAAGACACTAGTGTTCAAGGCATCTTGGAAAGTCAAAGTGATAGGAATGGAACCACCTTCCCTGGTAAAATCAGGATCGACACCATAGACCAGTTTTGTGGCCTTTTTAGCAGCAGTAAATTGGGCGTTGAATGGATCAGAAACCCAATAAGCACCATCATGGATCAATTCTGTTCTGCACTTGTTTGGAGAGTTCAAGGACTTGAATTTGGCATCACAATGCTTCTGGACCAAAGAGGTCAGTTTCTCAGAATCCATGTCGGGGACGGTTCTAATGGAAAACTTACCGAAGACCTTAGCTGGAATGACAGTCTTTGCACCTTGAGCGGAAAAGGCGCCTTCCACACCATGAATGGACAACGAAGGATACCTCCATCTGTGCATCAAGATGTCTTCCTTCTTGTCGTACAAACTTGTCTTAGAGCCAGTTGCAGCGTTCAATTCTTCGACGCTAAATTCGATATCCTTGTATAGAGCCTTCTCCTTTTCGGTTAGAGGAGCAACCATTTCGTCAATACCGTCAATCAGGATCTTACCCTTAGAATCCACAAGGGAACCGAGAACTTGCATTAAATCGATCATTGGTTCAGCAACAACACCACCAAAGATACCAGAGTGTAAATCTGCACTTGGACCCTCAATGATGGTTTGATAGTAGTTGCAACCTCTTAGACCATAAGTCAAAACAGGCTTCTTAGTGCCTAGCCAGTAATTATCGGAAATACAAACGGCATCTACACCTTTAAAGTAACCATTAGCTTCCTTTTTAATCAATTCATCCAATTTCAAAGAACCACTTTCCTCCATTCCTTCGAAACAAGTAACTAAGTTAACGGGGAATTCTTGTCCGGAGGCTTTGAAGGCGTCCACAACGTTAATCCAAGATAATAAGGGACCAGTGTCATCGGTGACACCCCTTCCTTTCATGATACCTTTAGCCTCATCAATGACAAGCTTGAATGGCTCAGTATCCCAACCATCTTCCAATTGAGCAGGTTGCACATCATAGTGACCGTAAACCAACACAGTCTTTTTTGAAGGGTCGCTGCCGAACCTAGACAGAATCACAGGAGGTAGAGACAGATTTGGCGTAGAAATTGGTGGAGGTTGAATGCCCAGATCCACCATTTTAATGTCATGGAACCCCGATTGTGATAATTGCTCGGAGATAAACTTGGCCTTATCGAAGACTTTGGACCTTAGTGATTCATCCGAAGAAACAGCGGGGATTTGAATAGCCTTAGTCAGTCTGCTGAAGAACTGAGGCTTTAAAGAATCAATCTTTTGGAAAACGGAAGTAAGTGAGTGAGACATGCTTGTGTACGATGCTCTGGAGCAACTGAACTAACAATGAAGGGAGATTCAATTGATAAGAACAACATGTTGCTATTATAGTCTCTCTTTTTTTTTTGACACATTTTCTTGTAGCCGTTTTGAATGACGAATATAAGGGATATTGCTAAAATATGCTGTGGCATTGGTCAACTTAAAAGAATACGAATACTTATTCTAAAAGATGTGCTCGAGTATTTAACCCACCGATTGGCGCACAAAATGTGTTGTGGAGTTATCAATCACTCGAGGGATTTAATCGACTTCTTGTTTAGTTCGCCTTCGCTAGTCATAATAAAATCGACTTATTAATCCAAAAATTTCAAACTTTCTTGTCAACATAACTTCTGGAAAGGGTGTCAGAGGTTTTTCCTTCTTGCGTCTGCTGATTTTATTAGGTTGTTTAATTTAAAGGGCTTTGAACAGAAGTGGGAACTTCTTCCGCCTTATTAAGCTATTTTTCAATCGAATATAATTGAAAAAGTAATTGCTCTCACAGGTAGTCGAATCGTAAAAAAAGGGCAGTAAGAACAGCACCCGACATGGCTAACCAGGTAAGTAGTAAACTGTTTCGTTCCAAGACGCTAATGCTATTTTATTAACGCTCTCTTTTTTCTCGTTTGCAGAACTCTGACCTTTACAAGCAAATCACTGCCGGCAGTGTAGCTGCTGTGTTTCAAACGACAATGACATACCCATTTGAGTACTTAAAGACTGGTTTACAATTGCAACCGAAGGGTACCGCTTTCGAAATCATTTTACCTCAGATTAAGTCGTACTTTGTTGGCTGCTCTGCCCTAAACGTGGCCGCATTTGGTAAGACTATTTTAAGGTTCGTTACGTTCGACAAGTTATGCCACTCCCTGAATAATAACATTGATAATAATGATAATTTTCAAAGACTGACTGGTTATAACCTTTTGATCGCTGGTACGTTGACAGGAATAGTAGAAAGTTTGTTTATTATCCCTTTTGAAAACATAAAAACCACCCTTATCCAATCGGCGATGATCGATCATAAAAAATTAGAGAAGAATCAACCTGTAGTTAACGCAAAGGCAACCTTTCACAAGGTGGCGACTAAATCTACTCCTGTGGCTCGTATCGAGAAACTACTTCCAGCGGTAAAACACATGTATCAAACAAGAGGCCCTGCTGCGTTCGTCCAGGGAACAACAGCCACCATATTTAGGCAGATAGCTAACACCTCTATTCAATTTACTGCATACACAGCATTTAAACGGTTGTTACAAGCAAGAAACGACAAGGCATCCTCAGTAATAACGGGGTTAGCCACATCTTTTACACTCGTGGCAATGACTCAGCCCATTGACGTCGTAAAAACAAGGATGATGAGTCAAAATGCCAAAACTGAATATAAAAATACCTTAAATTGCATGTATAGAATATTTGTTCAAGAAGGCATGGCCACATTCTGGAAGGGCTCCATCTTTAGGTTTATGAAAGTCGGTATTTCAGGAGGCTTAACGTTCACTGTTTATGAACAGGTTAGTTTGTTACTAGGCTTCTCTTCCAGGTCTTGATAATTTTGTGGATCTTTTACTCTTTTCTGTACATAAATTGCCACTATTTAATTATTTTCTCTACGGTATCTTTTTTAGAACAAATAACTTTCAATTCTTGATTGAAGTTCTAAGGGAAGCAATTCGTGCGCGAGCTCAAACATATCATCAACGTTATTGATAATACCCATATCGATAAACGAATCTACCAATTCCTGTTTTTGTAACGTGCCGATTTTTTGTTTCAAGAAATCCATTATATTTAAAGATTCCTCCTGTATAGTAGACCACGTTTGTTTCGGCAATATTATCCTATTCTCATTCAAAAATTGCCTTGTAAGATGTTTTAGATCCATTATTTGCAGCGGTTTTATAGAAGAACGTCTCACCGCAGGGACATTTAAACGGATAGGATCGTTGCCTATATCATCCAAATTTTCGTCACTGGTGTTTTCAAACGAATAATCTTCGTTTTCTGCTTCTTCTGTCTCCTCTTTATCGTCGCTTGGTAAATCTTCAGATAGTGGTTCTTCCTGTTGCGTTATGGAAATTGGTACCGGATCACGTACTGGCGGTTCATCTACCTGATCCATTCCAATGCTTGGCGACGTGCGCAAAACTTCCATAGAGATACTGTTAGCTTTATCTGGAGAGTGCACTGTCAATTCATCCTCGTGTCCTGTCGTGGGAACATCTTGTATTATTATCGGGTCAATCTTCCTACTTTTCAAGCCTTTGTCTCTTTCCTGCAATTTTGCAAATACTGTTTGCGATAAGGAAGTATAATCAGGTTGCGTTTCATTGCCAATGTTGTTATCTGTCAGTTTCTCACTTCTGCTCCGAAGAAGCTCATTCTCCTCTGGTTGGCTCTCTTCGTACGCTAATTCATCTATTAGATTCCGTGCTTGAGTTTTATTAGTAGTTGTATCGTTGCCTTGTGATTTGCGTGCTAACACTTGGCTTAAGTCTTGTAAAAAACTTCGTACTTCGTTCGGATCTTTATTGAGGATGTCATGAGACTTAGTAGAAGCAGATAAAAGTTTTCTATAACCTGGCGTATTTCTGATCAGTACCTCATCCTTGAGACGTTGTTCTTCAAGGGCTCTCTCCCGAAAGGGGGTTCTGATCTCTGAGACTTCTGTATTCTCGTTGTTACCGGCGGCCTTCCTGGGAGTGCTCATTATTCATTTCTTATTTCGTTACTAATCGTCGTGTGTGTCATTAATCGGTAACGCGTAGCTTCTTAATCTTATTTAGAATATGTAAATAAAAAAAAGTAAAAATCGAAGCCTAAGCATTTTCAATGAGCCAGTTTCAATGAGAAATCAATCACTGGTGTGCCTTGATGAATGCTACTAGTGCTGTAAATGTCAATGTCATCGCACAAATACTCCTCGAGGTTGTCCAAATTCAAGCCTCCACTACATTCCAAGAGGAAATGCTTTTTACCATTCCATTTGTTCTTAAGACTTTGGGCGCACATTTTCAAACCGTCACCTTTGAAATTATCCAACATGATAACGTCTGCACCAGCTTCAATGGCCTCTGTGGCTTCATCTTCACTCAAACACTCCACTTCGATCTTCACAGCAAACCCGCACACGGCCCTGGCGTTCTTAACTGCGTTTGTTATAGAACCAGTAGCCCAAATATGATTATCTTTGAGCATGACCATAGAGGAAAGGTCGTATCTGTGCGTGTCGCAGCCACCTACAAGCATGGAATACTTTTCTAATCTACGTAAACCTGGTGTAGTCTTTCTTGTCCCCGCAATGGTCCCCTTGTAACCAGTCGAACGCGCCAAACTGATTATCTTATGTGAGGCGGTGGCAATTCCACTACTTCTACTAAGGATGTTCAAGGCGGTTCTTTCAGCTAATAGAATGTTTTTAGCGGGCCCAGTAATTTTAGCTACAACAATCTTACCAGAGTCATTCTTCGAAGGCTCCAAGAAGGAGCCTTCCTTAAACAACCACTCAACTTGCAATTCGCACTGATTAAAGACTTCTTGCGCAAAGGGGACACCACACAGCATACCATCCTGCTTACAGTACAAATTGGCCTCCTTTAGGTCGGAACCAACAACATATCCACCAAAATCAAAAGAAGGAACGTCCTCGCTCAGCCAATTGGTGACGTCTTGTCTCCATGCTCCATTAACGGGCAATAAGTGTTCATAAACAGGCATTTTTTTTTTTTGGTGTGTGTTCTTTCTGAGGATTGCGTTCTTTTTGTTGCGTTATTAAGTGGTGTCTTTAATTTTCGAATTTATGGCCCAAGATATACGAAAACTGCGGTAGGAGTCATGATAAATGGGGGCTCTTCAACCAACCGGCGTCACCAAAAGCAAAAATATCCTGGAGCGAAATATCACATTGTTTGTAACCAAGCTTGTACCTTTGACAAGTTAACTTACGTCTTGCCGGGGTTTGCTACTACGCATTCAAGTATATAAAACGTTGTGACACACAAGTTGATAGAAACCTCAGGATGTATAACTACAATTCTAGTTTCCATCTCATTAGTCCCAAATGACAATAAAAAAAATTACTGGCCATGGAAGATGACAAGCCGAATATTAGCTCCTTCGATCGAACTGTGCGTGGAGAAGAAGCTACTACTATTTAATAATTAGTATCCCGTGATTTTGAGCTGTCGCTGGCATTATGTACCTGACATTAGGTATTTAGGAAAGGTAGGGTAGATCAGTTTAGTACCTCAATGGGTGCGGAAGGTTAATCTTGAAAAATTTGCGATTAGTAGACAAGTTTATTCTCACAAGAACAAAATATTCAGTTCATTTCAGATATGATCGTGAAGGTGGAAATCTTTTTTTTAAAAATGAGAAGTGTGCCCAACAAAGAAGTAAAAGACAAGTTAGCTTTCTGTCATGCTTGAAAACTTTATGGAAGCCTGTGCATTGGCATTAGAGGCATCTCCGACAATCAGAAGAACACTTCTTGTTATTATAATTACCCATATATTTTTTTTTTTTTCAAATTGACTACTAGGAAAAAGTGACAATTTATAGTAAAACTGGCTAGAAAAACCTACAAGAAAAACAAAACCAGGTTAGGCATACATTAATACAAGATTATATCAATCGGAAGTTCGTATGCAAAATTGCATATGGAGCAAAGGAAAGGACTTCCATTTAAGACGACAGTATGAGTTATAAGGCTAACCAACCATCTCCTGGGGAGATGCCGAAAAGGTCACCTTCCATCCTGGTGACAGATGCAAGAACATCCAAGAATAGAATGAGTGCACCGTTCGCTGGACACGCTGCTGGTAGTAGGAAGAATATGGAAAACGCAGGAGTTACGAAGTCTCAAGGAGTTCGCTCTTCCGCTATTGGCCCTTCTCCGCTGCAGAGTTTTACTCATCCAAGAAGGCGATCGTCTGGCAGGTTTAGCGATATATCCATAGATAATATTCTTTCTGATAATTCAGATATTCCCTCTGCCAGAAGAGAGGAAAGGCTATCCAGCTCTTCAAGCGATAGGCCTCGCCAATATGAGCGGTTAAGTTCGCGTAGAAAGATGATCAATCCCCTGCCTCCAAGAACATCGAAGACGTCACAAAAGTTAGTGTTGATACCGGAAGACGACAACTTGAACCACTTTCAAACTCTACCAACGAACGCGCTGGATAGGCAAAGACCGAAAGTGGGCTCTATGAAGTCTAATTCCTTCGATCGGCTACCTCGATACTCAAAAGAAAAGTCCATGGCAAGAATCACCGCATATAATGTTGCTGATGGCTTCAATCTCAACCAATTGTATAAGTTTCTGCAGGAAACTCATGAGGTTTCACCAAGATTGTATGATGAGTGTCTATACGTTGCGTATACTTTGCCACTTCTACCAGGTAAAGGCGGTTTTAGAATCAAATCAAATTTATCTAAGAAAACAATGGGTGGAAAGACATTAATTGATAATTTAATTGATACAAGCGAACAGAGAGATCATCATTATGAATATTACTCAGGTGTGGAAACTGTGGAAGATGCAAATAATAATTACGAACTAGAAACCAGTGGAAATAACAATAACGCTAATCAAGACACCACAACAGTTCCCGATCATCTACCAAATCCAGTTGGTCAGCAAGACTCTTTTAATCCTATGGAACCACAATTTTTTGCGGAAGAAACTCCCTTAGAGATAGAGAAACGGGAAAGGACAGAAAGAATAAACATGCTGAAGAAGGAGGAAAACGACAGTGATGCAAGTTGTGGCAACGATAATAATAATAAAAATAATGATAAGAGTAAACTTTATGCTGTTGAGGGAAACGATCAGTATGTACAGTCCTCTCGTTCACCAGCTTCGCCATCATCAATATCTACGCCATCGCCACCATCTTCATCACAGAATGATTTTGATCGTGTATATAAAATGCATAGGGACAACGACCATGAAGGCAATGATAGACATGCAGAAATTTTCATTTTTCACTATGGCGTTATTGTTTTTTGGAACTTTACTGAAATTCAAGAGAAAAATATTCTTGGTGATATAACATTTGCAGATTATAAGAATTTAATGATCCGGCCGCTGGATGAACAAGATATTGAAACTGAACAATTCCATTTCGAATATGACAGAGATACCGAGAGACCGAGAATTTTCAATGATATTGTCACATTACGTTCAGGTGACCACATTATCGAGCTGACACTATCACATGCGATTGCGCAATCTTCGAAATTATCAAGGTTTGAATCCAGAATTTCGCCGATTTTAATATCAGTCACAAAACTACCTAAAAGACTAGCATTATATGGTACCCTTGGGTTAAAAAGGGAACAGCTTTTGAAAAAATCAGGGAAGCTCTTTAAATTGAGAGTGGATGTTAACCTTTCATCCACCATATTGGATACACCCGAGTTTTTTTGGTCGTTCGAACCAAGTTTGCATCCACTGTACGTGGCAATGAGGGAGTATTTAGAAATTGACCAAAGAGTACAAGTATTAAATGATCGTTGCAAAGTTTTCTTGGAATTCTTTGATATATGCGTTGACTCTGTTGCTGAAAGAAACATGGCTCGTGTTACATGGTGGTTTATTCTTGTCATTTTATTTGGAGTTATATTTTCATTAACAGAGATTTTCGTTCGTTATGTAATTATTCATCGTCATACTTCTACATAGATATTCATACACCCTTCTAGACGGCATTAAAAATAAATTAATGATATATTTAGTTATCAAGGTTTTTAGTCATATATTTCACCGTTATTACCATTCTTGGTCACGTGCAAGTAAAACCACTCGTTGATTGGCTCCCCTCAAGATTGCATTAAAAGTACAATAATATGACTAAGGGACTCGAATATGTAAATTCATCTTTCGCATCAACAAAGGAGAAAAAGACGATAGTGAAGACTAATATTTTAGCCAGATTGCAGTGTTTCAGTGATCTTAAAAGTCTTTTTCATTTCTAGCCGCATTGAATTCTTTAAAGCAAACCATTAAGGAGTACTTCCCCAGGTTTTTAACCGATAATAAGAGTAAGATAAAAGTACAAGAAGACAGGGAAATGATTGCTACACCTATAAGATTAGCAAAGAGTGCATATGAGCCGATGATAAAATTCGTCGGTACAAGGCATCCCTTAGTGAAGCATGCAACTGAGGTCGTTGTTCATCCTTGCGCTACCAACGGAATGTTACCTGGCAGCAAAGAGTGTATTCCAGTGAGTAAATTCATGGAAAATTATAAACCATTCCGTGTAGTGCCAATAAAGCATAGCGCTAATGCTGGTCTCAGCTCGTCAAAGACCTCTGTATTCGTTAACAGGCCATTGCAAAAAGATGAGCTTGCTTCCATTTTCGAGCTACCTGCTAGGTTTCGGTACAAACCTATTAACGAGCATGAATTGGAGAGCATAAATAGCGGTGGTGCATGGTGAAGGATAGATGCAGTAATATTATGATTTTTTTTTGTTATTTTATAGTTTCTTTACACATATCATTATATCTATGTAAAAACGTAGTTACTTAGGAAGAGAGAAGAGTGATGATATTATGAATTGAAAAATAAAAATAAAATGAGTATTTAATGAAGGTGGGATAAAACTCTTCTAAATTTTTTGAGTACCGTAGCCTTTAATATCCTTGGCGAAGTCCCATTTCATGTTTTCAACTTGCAAGTTTTTCTTGAAAGTTAAACCTGTGTTCTTATCAATTATGGCCAGTGAGAAGTTTCTAGAAGAACGGGCATCTCTATAATAAAGAACTCTCATTGCATTTACGATCGCCTCTTCAGCAACCTGTACAGTGGTCTTTGGAATATCAGATTCTCGATCTACAACTTTCCTTAACAGTGGGTTTGCCATGTGTGCCCCAAAACCTGTGGCCAAGGTGGGAGACGAATACGTAACACCTAGAAGATTTACGTATCTTAGGAATTGATCACCATTAGACTGTACACCAGCAACAATGATGGCATTCCAAAGTGGATTCATCTTTGATCTTCGCTGGTACATGACGGTAGCTAGATATTCAAAAATATAGCTGGGTTCGAGCGCTTCTTCAGCATCCGCTAGAGGATTGTCATACGCATTTTCAGTGACTAGATCTTTCAATAATCTCTCAATGTGTTGCATATCAGAAATATCACCTGAAATGCCCACAACGGTGTTATCACCCACGGGAATAAGCCTCTCCACGCCATTGAATCTTAGAAGAGAGCCATATGAACCTAAATTATCTGCTGCAATGATAACCCCATTATCATATTTCATTGATATGACGGAAGTACCTGTTACTATTGGTTGCTGTGTATTAACCATGGGAGAGGCGCCTGCGTTCGCAATTTGTGTATTGTAAGCACCATAAGTAGAGTCTGCGGGCCTGCCCCAACTGAAAGGATCGTGATTCATTCGTGTGGGTTTTTATGTTGTTTTCGGCGGAAGATGAAGGATTCCTGCTGCTTATCCCCTTTCTTAACTTAGCTGTACTTTACTATGTGGGTACGTATTTAAGGTGGCAAATTCTAAACCAAGAAGCTGGAACATCTTTAATAAAAAGGATTGACGGGTAACCCTAAAAGGAAAAATAATAAAGAATAAGAGTAAGTTAAACTATATATATAGAAGGACGAAAGAAAAGATACCTCGATTTTTATTTATTTAGTTTGTGTATATAACTTAAGTATTTTATATGTGAATGTAACGTACTATTGGACAAGATATTCATCTGATTTCAAAGAGGTGATGACGTCGTAAGGGAGCTCTTGATCGTGGTCATTGGCCATGACAACAGATTGTATGGCCATACCGGTGAAACTCTTAGCTAATTTATCCCTCGTGGACTCTTGGAAGGAAACGGTCATTGGGTACAATGCATCTTCATATGGAGCTTCGATAGTGAATGCTAGCGCACCTGCATCGTTGGCAGCAATTTTGCTAATCTTAATGGAGGTTCCCATTTCTTGGTCCATGTTGACAACTTCAGCGTCAGAGCATGTAGAAGACTCTGTATTTATGTCTACTGGCTCCTGAGGGAAAACTGGAATGGTGAAGATCACATCAGCGAGTTCTGTTTCCAGGACGCTCTCATACTCAATAATGACATCAAAGCCCTGTTGTGATTCGGAGGGGGAAACCCATGTAGTTAGAGTTAATGGAATTAATGAGTCATCTTCTGCGGGAGCGACTTTACGCCATCTTAGAACACCCAGGCTTTGGTCGTTGGCTGGGAAAGCCTTAGATTTATCACGCAGGGAGATAAGTTTAGTGGATAGGAACGATTGTTTATCTATGTTTGGATGGGTCTTAAACTGGAAGGATTTATCGCGAACGTCAATAGAATCAGCTAGTTTTAGGTTCGAGTGAGATAAGTCATGGTCATTAATTCTTAGTTCTAAAACACCTTTCAATTCAGAAGAGTGAATGGTACCATCTCTGGAGAATTCTGCATTGATTACCTCCTTGATAGAGATCAAAATACCATTGTTCTCTGGGACATCCTCCTCCGGAGGAGGTGGAGTGCCAGAAGAGGCTGAAGAAATTGCACTTGGCCGTGGTGCGGCACCCGCTCTTCTTCCGGCACCACCACCCAATTTCATACCGCCAGTAGCAGAATGTCCCGCACGCTGAGACGTAGCCATTGGGGAGGCCACTGGGGCCACCTCAGCAGCAGCGGCATGGGAACTTTGTAGATAAGACTGTTGTGCTGCAGGAGAAGCATGGGAGTAGTAACTGTTGATGGCGTTTGTAACGTTAGGATCTTTACTTCCCATGAACCTATTGGCGCCGTCGTAATCGCCATTTGAAGACATAAACCCGTGTTTCCTTTCATGTTCTTTTCTAGCAATTTCCTTAGCACGGCGCTTCCTCTCCTCAGTAGCTTCGATCTCTTTATTACGCTCAATAATTTCCTGGATTCTTTCTTCGTGCGACTCCATAGACAAGTATGTTTGCACTTGAGTAAAGGACAAGTTCTCTTTGTACCCGCCCATTGACACGATTTCGTCGAACGAGGACAAGATCTCAAAGGCATTGTGAAAAATCTCTTGGTCTTGGAAACTAGACAAGTAGGAGTTGATCGTCTGTGAAAACAGATTTAATGTGGCCAAATCCTTGATAATATTGGACTGGCGGTTTGTGATAAGAATAATGTAGTAGTTATCAAAGGGCCTATACACGTAGCGGACGTGCTTGTCCTCGACAAATGTGTGGTCTGACGAGATCTCGGAGACTAGGTTCTGGAAATTGGACAGCAACTCTAGGACTCGATCCTTGGACAGATCTTTGAATTGCCTGGACAAGAGAGGTTTCCCCTGACGCGTAGTGATAGAAGCAGCCAAAACCACCATTGTGTATTTCTTTTGATGGAGCTATAGGTATTCTAATATGATCTATATTCGACGCTGAGGCTAATTGCCCTTGTTCTTGAGGTGTCAACAACCAGATTTTCTAATTTTTCGCTGGCTGTTGCTGGAAAAATGTAAACGCGCAGGGCGGGTAATAATAAAAGTTGAACTATGAAGAACAATAGAAACGCCAAGGTTTACTGACAGAGACATGTTTTAATTCAAGTGATGAGGCGGAAACGTGCAAGATCCTAAATGAAGGATAAAAAGAGTTCTTAAAAAGGGAAGTAAGGAATAACAGAGTAGAAAAACCGAAAAGACAACTTAACAAATCGGCAACACTTTTATGGGGCCCCGCTCGCCTGTGTGCAAGTAGTATTCGACCTGGAACACGCATTTACCACGAGAAGACAGCAATAGTCCGTACAACATTAATTAGTTTCGACAATTGCTCGCCTTTATAAGCCATGCTAGTGCCCAATCAAACACTTTACTTGCCCTGAAGTTCCTTTTTTCGCTAGCCTGTAACTTAAATAAGCCATCTAACCTTTTTTTTCTAAAAATTTTCTTTATTACCCTGTCGGCTTATTTTCTATTCTACACATTATTTGCCACCCATTGAAATTGTAGCTTGTATTAATAGGGAAAAGCCGGAAGTATAACCGGTGGAAAGTACTATTGAAGTGAGATAAGAAGCCATCGTAATGCCCTCGTTAGCCGAATTGACCAAGTCGTTAAGCATAGCCTTTGAAAACGGCGATTATGCCGCGTGTGAGAAGCTCTTGCCCCCTATCAAGATCGAACTTATCAAGAATAACCTTTTAATACCTGACTTATCCATTCAAAATGACATCTATTTGAATGATTTGATGATTACTAAAAGGATCCTGGAAGTAGGTGCCCTTGCTAGCATCCAAACTTTCAATTTTGACAGCTTCGAGAATTACTTCAACCAATTGAAGCCTTACTACTTTAGCAACAATCATAAATTATCTGAATCTGACAAGAAATCGAAGCTGATAAGTCTGTATTTGTTGAACTTATTGTCTCAGAATAACACAACCAAGTTTCACTCGGAATTGCAGTATCTAGATAAACATATCAAGAACTTGGAAGACGATTCACTTTTGTCTTACCCTATCAAACTAGACAGATGGCTCATGGAAGGGTCGTACCAGAAAGCATGGGATCTTCTGCAATCTGGGTCGCAGAATATATCAGAATTCGACTCTTTTACCGATATCCTAAAATCAGCTATAAGAGACGAAATTGCTAAAAATACCGAGCTATCCTACGACTTTCTCCCTCTCTCCAACATAAAGGCTTTGCTCTTTTTCAACAACGAAAAAGAAACTGAAAAATTTGCACTAGAGAGAAACTGGCCTATTGTCAACTCGAAAGTTTACTTCAATAACCAATCAAAGGAGAAAGCTGATTACGAAGATGAAATGATGCATGAAGAAGACCAAAAGACAAACATTATCGAAAAAGCAATGGATTATGCCATAAGTATTGAAAATATTGTGTAATATTTGTATATATAATATGTGCACAAAATTACTACAAAATAAACAACTTTTTCTCTCCCGGAGAACAAAGTAAGTGGAAAAAATTATACTAATAACAATCTAAAAATGTTTATTAGCTAGGATTATACACATAAATATATATATATGTGTGTGTCTATATTTACATATACTAGACCGCAAAAAAAACATAAGGGCATCACTCATAAGAATAATAATATTAAGGGAGGGAAAAACACATTTATATTTCATTACATTTTTTTCATTAAGCGCCAATGATACCAAGAGACTTACCTTCGGCAATTCTTTTTTCGGACAATGCAGCAATAACAGCAGCACCTGCACCTGAACCATCCTCAGCTGGAACAATCGTAATTGGATCTTTGCTTGCGTCACCAGTCCATCCATAGATATCTCTCAAACCCTTAGCGGCGGCTTCCTTGAAACCTGGGTATTTGTTATAGACAGAACCGTCAGCGGCAATGTGACCAGTCTTGTAACCTCTCTTTTGGCAAATAGCGGCAATACCACAAACAGCTAATCTAGCAGCTCTGGTACCGATCAATTCACAAAGTCTTCTAATCAACTTACGTTCTGGCAGAGTGGTCTTGACACCAAAGTCCTTTTGGAAGATGTCATCAGTATCTTCCAAGTTTTCAAATGGATCATCCTCGATTCTTGCTGGGTAGGAGGTATCCATGATGTATGGTTGTTTCAACTTGCTTAGATCTTGATCCTTCAACATCAAGCCCTTCTCGTTTAATTCAAGTAACACTAGACGCAACAATTCACCCAAGTAGTAACCGGAGGTCATCTTTTCAAAAGCTTGTTGACCAGGTCTTGGAGATTGTTCGTCGACAGCAACATCGTACTTGGTTCTTGGCAAGACCAAATGTTCATTATCGAAGGAACCATATTCACAATTGATAGCCATTGGAGAGTTACTTGGAATATCGTCTGCTAATTTGCCCTCCAACTTTTCGATATCGGAAACAACATCATAGAAAGCACCGTTGACACCAGTACCGAAAATCACACCCATCTTAGTCTCTGGGTCAGTGTAGTATGAGGCAATTAAAGTACCAACAGTATCATTAATCAATGCTACAATTTCAATAGGCAACTCTCTCTTGGAAATTTCGTTTTGTAGCAATGGGACGACATCGTGGCCTTCGACATTTGGAATATCGAAACCCTTGGTCCATCTTTGCAAAATACCTTCGTTAATCTTGTTTTGGGAAGCTGGGTACGAGAAGGTGAAACCTAATGGTAAGGTGTCCTTGGTGTTTAGCAATTCTTGCTCGACCATAAAGTCCTTCAAAGAGTCGGCAATAAAGGACCATAACTCCTCTTGGTGCTTAGTGGTTCTCATGTCATGTGGTAGTTTATACTTGGATTGAGTGGTGTCAAAGGTATGGTTACCGCTCAACTTGACCAACACGACTCTTAAGTTAGTACCACCCAAATCAATGGCCAAATAGTTACCAGATTCTTTACCTGTTGGGAATTCCATGACCCAACCGGGAATCATTGGAATGTTACCTCCCTTCTTTGTCAAACCTTTATTCAATTCGTCGATAAAGTGCTTAACAACCTTTCTCAAGGTCTCGCTGTCAACTGTAAACATATCTTCCAACTGATGAATTTCATCCATCAATTCCTTGGGCACATCAGCCATGGAACCCTTTCTAGCCTGTGGTTTCTTTGGACCTAAATGAACCATCTTATTTTTTCAGTATTCTAATTGAGTTGTTTGGGTGAGTTTGATTAAAAGAAAAGAATTCTAATTGAGTATTGCAAGCCACAATTGTTTCTTATTGCTCTTCTGCTATATATTGCGCTAAGAGAAAGAGAAGAATACAAGATGAAGGAACGGTAGAATATTCCCAAGGAAGTGAAACCGATTGCTTATATACGAAATATTCCTCTTTAAAGAAAAGGAGGAAACAGAAGCAGTTGAGAACAATCTTTGTTGCGTTCACTTGTTACTATTCCTCTCAACGGTCCTAAGGTACCAAAATCCGGGGGGAGAAAGAAACTTTTTCTTTTCATCAACCCCTTAAAAAAAAATGCATAGTTCTTAGGTCTTCCATTTTTTCTTTTGTTGGTTTTTGCAACCAGAGTATTTTTCCTGGTTGCTCCAGTAAGGTATTTCGCTATCTTCCAACAAACGGGGCACACGTGCGGGAGTTTCAAAGGGGCAGAATAGTGGGGTTCAGGGGCATAAGAAGCTCACACAATGCGGAAAAACAAAAGGGGACTGCCATTCTTCCTGAAACCCACGCGTCACTGCTATACTGAGATCTGGCCAGGGGCAACCAGTATACTTAGTGGATAAACGACAGGAACACGTACTCCTTAAAAGCGTCTAAATCTTCATTTTTCCGGTTTATTTCCAACCGGGAAATAAATTATTCCTAATAAAATTTCCGGGGTTTGCAGGATGCGGGGTAAAAGTAAAAAAATGAAAAAGATGTAAAAAGAAAAGTTCGAGGTAAGACCAGGTGCAAGGAGAATACTGGGCGCCAATGCTTTTACTGCAGCGAAGAAAAATTCTAACCGTCTGTTTCGGTTGCTAATTTTTGTCTTACTTTCGATGGTTAGGCTTCGTGGGGTAAAAGTCGAGCTTGTTTTCTGAAGCGGAAATTACAGCAGTTTGCTAGGTGAGTTTTAACTTTCCTAGTTGCATCCCATGGTCTAGATAATCACCCCACCCCACGCCATTCTTTTTTTGCAACACGGGCTTTGTTCCTGAAACAACTGGCATGGAAGATATTCCGGGGTTGTTTAACAATAAACGTGTAGAGTACAGGTAGAATATAGGCGAAGCCGCGGTGAGCACGGAATCGCGCATGGAAGAAAACACACCAGGTAAGCCTTTGGAACGCCATGTGTAAGGTGCAATGCACATGAGTGATTGTTAAAAACAGAAAAGTAAAAATTCCGATCTTGTCTGGAGGATCAATCGTCCTCTCAGTGCGTTTTCTTGGCGAGACAATTCAATTCGCTTTATGCTCTTTTTTTTTGTGAATTTAGCCAATTCCGGAAAAAACATAAAAAAATGGTTATGCATTCTTTATTTTGAAGAATGAACTAGATATACAGTAATATACTAAATTGTCAGCTCTCGGCATAATTCAATGGCCGGAAAGTAGTACTATTAAAAAGAAGTGCGCTCAAAGAATAACTCCGGGAATAGGTGATGTAGCTTTTGGTGCTGGAAGCGAACCGCTTTCATGTGTTTTGGTCCCGGCTGTAGTGTTCTGCGGAGTTGCACTGGTGCTGTTGGTAGAGATTACGATTTTGGTAAATCCTGGTGTGACGGCTACATCAGTACCTCTAGTTAGACCAAACACTAATTCAATGCCAAAACTTAGACGCCCGATGATATTCCTTGTATATATATTATTATCCGCTATGGGCACAGAAGTATGTTTAACAGTAGCAGAAGCGACTTATGTATGGATGTCCAACAACGAAGATGCCACAAACGTCTTCGTAGTTTTATCCACGGCGCCAGGTCTGGAGAATGGACACCAGGGTACTAAAATCATTAATTGCTCTTCCACCATCCTAACGTTGTTGACATTTAGTGTAGATACTTGGTGAAATATGTGCTTGTGAAAGCGATTGTCCATTCTTTATATATAGTCATGAAAGTAGTTAAAGTGAAGAATATATTAGAAGCTTTGGGTTCAAAAGAGGACGGTGAAGTGGCTCGCTTTGTTAATATATTGATTTATCCGAAACCCGGGAAGCACTCTAGAACTATGCCTTAGCATTTTAGTGGTCGAACTAGCCAGTTTTTCGATTGTTGGATGTGTTGTAATGACGGTATTATTTTTGCTCAATGAGTTAAAAGGCGAAAGCGTCAAATTGTAGGTCAGAATATGACTGACAGAATCAAACTGTCTGACAATTGCACAGGAGGATTGGCCGGAGTAAAATCGTTTAAGGTAGTATAAGCAGGTTGAGCAGACAATTGGCTAGAGCTAGCCATTGAGCCTAAAGAATTGCGAACAAGTCGGATAAGACAAAGGGAACTAATGTACAAGATCTTGTATCCTGAGAAGAGGAAATAAGTACTCAAGAATGGGCCAGAAATAATGTTAGAGTTTATAGGGGTGACAGCCCTTGAGCTAATAAATACTACAATAACAGTGTCCGTTTGAATGCTGGTCGGTGAATCAATCAAAGATTTGGTTGCAATGATATGTGCAATTTTGCTGATGGAGCTTGCTAAAGTTGTGATATTAGTCGAGATCCAATTAGAACGGATTAGGCGGGAATCGCTTGAGGGATCGCCAAAAATACTTGTGATTTGTGTAAGTTGGTTGTAATGCAAACCTGCTATCTTTACTTTCGAACAAAATAGATGAATCAGCGGCTAAGTATTCTGTGGCTAATGTGCTAGATACATGTTGAGTACTGCTATTTGTGCGCAACCGTTCTAACAATGCTGAGAGATGATGAATTGAATATATCAGAAGTTTTACTAGCTACAGTAGTTGAGGTACCAATAGTGGGGGTATGCGAAAATTTACTAAAAGCACTGACTGGAGTTGTGGTACTAGTGAATACCTGGTCCAAATAGGTTATGAAGGAATCATTTGAGAATTGGCTAGAAGCAACTAAAACGCCCGTGGATTGAGGTTCAGATTTGCTACTGTCGCTTTCGAAGAAGCTAGATGAACCACGGGTAAAGTATTCTGCATCTAATGTGTTCAATAAATATTGAGTGACGTTATCGTAATGTTACAGTACTAACACCGCTAGAAAATGCTGGTGTGAATGTGAATGACGATAGACGGACTGATGCACTTTTCCATTGTACGATAACATTACTTACAAGATTGGGAGAAGCATGATTGAAAATTTGACTGGAAGAACCACTTATATTAGGAGTGGCGGTATTAGTAGAAAATTGACTAAACGCATCCGAAAATTAAATAGAATTTAAAGTTTCCTTGGGTGCACTGTTTTGGGCTGCAGTGCTAAAATCCAGAAGTGTTGGAGTCAGGTTACTTGTTTGCATACAGACATTACTGAAGTTTTCAGAAGGCCTTTGAATCGAGAACGAGATAAGGAAGTGTCCTCTAAATGCAATTTTAGAGCTCAAAGTGAGGATAGTGGCACTGAAACTTGATTTAGTTAATGGCCTTTAGATTTGCTGCTGTCTGAAAAGCTCATCATCGAGAAGCTCACAAAATGGAGTTCTAGTTGCCCTTTCACTATACAATCGATGTAAAGATGGCTTATAAGTATTTGAATTGTAAGTTTTGTGCTAGCTGAGGAATCAAAAAATGTATTTAGTGCTTCCTTACTGGTCAATTGTGTATTATTTCCAGATGAAACAGAAAATATGTATTTTATGGATTGACTAATCAAGTCACTTGCTGATTGTGTAATAGTGGTGGTTAAAGAAAGTACAGTAAGTTTGCTTGAAATACAGGCAGGATTCCTGGAATACTGCCTACTACTGCTTATTGAATAGAGTGTAATCTCGCCAAACCCAGTAATAGCATCGTTTAAGAAATGGTGCTTACTTGTAGGTAAAACTTCTGAAGGATACTGAGTAAATGTAAAATTATATGAGTTAAGGCAGAATGACTGTAAACTTTTGTGACGAATCTGGAAGATGCATTCGTCGATTGGCCTTCATTAAGTGAAGATTGGTAACCTATTGCATCCAAACCAGAAGTAATACAACCAGAATGTGGAGATGAGGAGCCAACAGGTGTGTATCCAGAAGGTTCAGCCACAGGTTGGTCATCAATACCACTGGGGGAGCATGCAATATAATCAGATGGTTGCGAGGAATAGCTAGTAGAGCTAAAACTGAACACATTAGTTAAGATTAGACTAGCCATGCTCAAAGAAACAATTAGAGAGGCACCTACATGTTCGTTATCCATTTTTGAGGAAAAAATAGAAGTGATAATAATAATTTTGCTCGAACTACTCGTAAAGCTACTTGAAAAACGGCTCGAGATTACGGAAGAGTCGGTAGTAAACCGACTCTCAGTGTCACGGAATGGAAGCGCCTTGAAACTACTAATATCAGGTATGCATTGAGGGGCAAGGCAACCTGAATATGCAAAGAGCATAGTCTTAACTTTCGTAGTACGTAATACTTCGGCATTAATTTGGCCTACCGCTTTGCCACAGTTGAGTGGTCACTGGAGTATTAGCCATGAAAAAATGATCCCTTGTATATCCAGGCCCAAAGTCTAAAATGTACTTCCTGCCAATGGTTGTCACAGCTAATATTCCATTTTGAATTGACTTGATTTTTAGATTATTATCATGGAACCAAGTTGATGTCTTGCAATTTCTGATTTTTAACGATGTACTGGAGGTTGACGACTAGGCAAATCTGCGAAACATCCTAGTACAATGGCATTTGGTTCTGATGACAAAACAATAGTTTGTTCCTCCACTGAAATGTTATTCAAATCTTCGATATAAAAAATGCGGTAATTTCAGACCCAAAGACATCCATTACCCATCATGCTAAATTGTGGGATAAGATATATATGGTTAATTGATCTGATTCAGCTGCAATAATATCGGTATTTATTATGGTACCTTCCATGCTCTTTGCCGAACTGCAGATAACCTGCGTCTGCAAATTGCAGGAATTACTGAAAATGAAATTGCTAAACTTTGGGAGCTACTAGAAGAAAAATGAGTACCTCTCCTACTTATATTTCCCATTTTCTTGAAGGTTTCTCCTTCCCATATAAGAATTCCAAACGGTGTTCCTTTACAAACCCATAAGGGTATTAAAATGATTCTCAAAATTTCCTACTGCACTATTGTTTTTTCTTTCTAATAGATGAATCATCCGTACACACACAGAGACCACCGTTTACTTTCATATCAGAATAGAAGTTGTGAAAGCTACCTACGAGACTTAAATAAACATCTTTTTCGATGGTGAGCTTTTCATGGTAATTCGTCGAGACAGTAACTGTTTTGCTCTTTTCTATGATGTCTAAAGCCAAAACAATGTCCATCAAGACTAGCGTAATAAAAATCAACCTGCTCATTGACAATTGGATTATTTTTGGCTGTTCAAGATTAAAACAGACTCAGTAGGCAAAAACTTCAATCAATAGTACCGGGAAGATGACATTCCGGTCTAAGTGGTATTATACACTTATAGTAAAGTCACGTCAACCTTTGTTACTTTTCTTAATTGATTATATACGCACTCTTCTCAATATTTGATTTCTTCATCGAAAAGATCTACACGAAGTTTTTATCATGTGTTAGCGTGATGGAAAAGATCTGTGCACGTTTAATTAGAATTGCAAAAGCTTCAATGGGTTTGATTGAGATTTTTATTTTCAATTCACTCATCTTGATGTTCACCACCAAGCCTACATCGAAACTTTGAAATACAGGAAAGTTGCAGGAGGCTTTATTGGTTGAATTGAAAAAGAAAGGAAGAAAAACGTAATGGTAAAATAAAACTCGACTATGGCGCAACCGATAGAGAGTTTAGTGGCATTAGAAATTTTAA
The DNA here is from genome assembly GCF_000146045.2 of Saccharomyces cerevisiae S288C. Lineage (NCBI taxonomy): Eukaryota > Fungi > Ascomycota > Saccharomycetes > Saccharomycetales > Saccharomycetaceae > Saccharomyces > Saccharomyces cerevisiae. Next base: position 260,855 of record NC_001138.5, read on the forward strand.
AAGAAGCTTTAAACTACAAAGTGTTCTTCTGAATCTGAATAAGGTCACTTACATAGAAACCTACTTACCTCAAAAGCGTAATTCCGAAAGGCAAAAGAAAAACTTTTGTAGAATCTTCAGCTGCTAGAAGTTCAAATAGAAGACAAATTACGGACTTGTTGCAGTATATGCCAAGCTACAGAAGAAATTATATTTCTTAATACGTACAGAAGGTATGAAACGTTAGTTTACTCACAGAAGATACCCTGGCTTTTCTTTTATTAATACATGGAGTTGCAAAAAACAAGGGAAAGGAAAATCAATCAAATTAGAATTAAGGTTTTTTTTGGACAGTGCAGCGTCAATGCGCACGTAATGGCTTCGAAGAAAAAAAGAAGGCAAATACAATGAAGCTGAGATCTTGTTTTATCATGAGGGGAAATAAATTGGAAGCATTGAAGTTGTTGGAATGAAACTCTAAAATATCATCTGTTTAGTAGTATCGTGTTACTAGTACATTATCACATACAGTGTAAGAAAATGACATTAGGTATGAGAAACAGTCATCAAATCTAATGGAAGCGAAATTCAAGGGTTGGTGATGTAATAGGATAATGAAACATATAAAACGGAAGTAAAAATAATCGTAATATTACAAGGAGACCAAACAAACAGTCGAGAGAAGCGTATGCACAATCATGCAAGAAAAATTTTCTGGAAGAATTTATTTAATCTTAAATTACAAATCTTAGTAGTAATGGTCACTTCTGATAGTTTCGAAAAAGGAAAGAGGAGATGACTATTGAGTCAAATTTTTTTGACGGAAACTTAGCGACCGAAAAATATATATGATAATAAGAAAACGAATGGCATACAATGATTAGTTTCAAATATTTCACGCGCAAAGAAAGAATTCTACTACCGGAGTGTGCCCTTCTTGTACTTTATTATCAGACTGTGTCTCTCTAATTGCGTGTTGTCCGCGGAATAATGCTCTAATTTAAAAAATCGACATATTCTGACTTGTATGGCGCTTTGCATTGGTGTTTATATGTTAATAACCCCTAATCATACTCTATATGAATACTTTCAAATTTACCAACACAATAAAATCTTCATATTCTCATGCATGTTTTGCCCTGTATCACTAAATAATACATACTTTACCGAAGCTGGTTGTATTTCGTGTATATCATAGCCAATGATGCCGTTATAATGTCCGAAATATTATCGCTTAATGAAGGGAAGCAGCTAACAAATATGACAAATACAGCAATTTCTTACACCGGTAACTAATGATTATACAAACAAGACTTGATTTTTTTTATGGCCTGTAAGAATATATCATAACGTGAGTTCTAGATATTTAAAGTTCTTTATGCATATTCTAGTCTACGTATATAGGAGTTCCAAAAAAAAAAAAAATTAAATGCACGTTATTCTTGACGCTAGTGTAAGTTTTTATGTACTTTACCTGCTAGCTTCGTATTTCTGTCTTGGGATATTCTTGTCCCTATTATGAGAATGTACAATATGCAAAATAAAGGTAAAAGATTTGAAAAAGAGAAAATACCCAAATATCAACAAAACTACCTCTATAGGACCTGTCTCATGGTCTTGACAACTTTATGCGAAATAAGAACACGATCGTTATATCACTTAACGCTTGAGATATATACAGAATGTAGTACATGTCGGCCCTTCTACGGATTTATTACCATGTGTATACTAGAATTGATACCGGCAACCCATAGTGACTTTTAACAGGGCAATTGGATTTGCATAAAAGTATATACAGTAATAATAATATTTCCTGATGAGAAAGGTGGAAAGTATCGAGTTATGTGTACCTTCAATACCAATCTCTACCTCTCGTTAATAGTGCCACAATGCTATGGATTCTAAGCAATTTAAACCGCATAGCTATTAGTGTAGACTTCCCACTGTATTTGAATGACACGTTGCCTTCATTCCTTGTTGCGCTGAACTTTCACGTCAGATATATATACATAAGTGCAATAGAGGCCTAGGCTAATCTGCAAATTTCTCATAGATGTACACCGCCTGTGCCGTACGGCATCGCTATCTTCTGAAAGGAAACTGTAGTAAATTTACCAAAATATCTCCGAATAAAAAGAAGAGGAACATCTTTTAATGAATTATAGAGTACAAAAGAATCATTTAAAAGAGAGGGCGAGTGAAAACATGAAAAGAAACGTTACTAACTTAATTGACCTTAAAGTAGCCTCACCAGTTAAGTGCATTATTGATCATTCCATGAATAACCATTTTTAAAGACTAAGATGCTGAGTTGTGTTATATAGAGAGAAAAAAACGTACTTTCAGTTTCCATATGAGGTGGAGCGCAGGTCATAGGTATGCCGGCTCATTGTTTTCTATTTTAAAAAGTAAAAAATATGCTGCTAAAGGAACACGTGAGAAATTACATTCTCCCTAGGTCTGCGATAACGCGGTAATATTACACTGCCGCCGCCTTCCATGCCTTTGGAAAGCAGACAATGATGCTAGGCGGCGCCCAGCAGTATAAACTTTTCTTGCTTATAACCAGAACCTCTATCACAAAATTAGAAACTGCGATACTATGGGTCAGATCGACACATAGGGAGCACTATTAGGCGCAAGGCGTATACATAGGCATTGCGTGTTCAAAAATTGTCGTATGAGAAAAGTTCCAAACTTTCCACCATTACTCACCAACAACTTACACCAGCCCGGATTTAAGATTTAGCTTCCGAGAATATTGTGACTCAGCCACTGGTCTCTTGAATGTTGCGTGTAGCTTGATTAAGATTATGGCATAACCGTTTTTTTTACTTGGCAAGAGTGAACGTCCTTTTACTCCAAAAGGCTCCTGATGAAACTGGAGAGTCTCTTTGTTCTGAAATTTTTAAAGTTTAGCACACCATATTCACGCTCGAGGTGAACCCAAGTTTTCCTGAAAAATGTGCCATGAACCTGAAAAAAAGAATTATTCTCGAAAATAAAAAAGGCAATCAAGATCGGAAAGATAAGCATTTTTTTTCAATCCGTATCTAACATTCATAAAGTGATAAAAAAATTGATAACGATTTTATTGTCGCCTCTTGTTTTGAGTATATTTTTTTAACGTTCTTTTTCGGCATTCAAATTCCGTATAATCAACTCAATTGTAAGGCGCCGTAGCATCCAAATAATGTTGAAAGTGCCAATTTGCTCATCAGTGCTAAATATTCCTTGATAAAAATATAGAAGACAAGGACATATAAAAAGAAAGACTGCTCTAGTGTTGGGACACCACAATGAAAAAATACTTAACGTGTTTCGAAACTGTGAATATAAAATTCCAGCAAAAACCAAAATATTCACTACAATGATTGATCGTACCGAGTTATCGAAGTTTGGTATTACTACGCAACTGTCTGTTATTGGACGTAATCCAGATGAACAAAGTGGCTTTGTTAATCCACCTTTGTATAAGGGGTCAACCATCATTCTTAAAAAACTTAGTGATTTAGAACAAAGGAAAGGAAGATTTTACGGGACAGCAGGTTCTCCAACTATTGACAATTTAGAAAATGCCTGGACGCATTTAACCGGCGGTGCTGGGACAGTGCTATCAGCTTCTGGGCTTGGTTCTATCTCTTTGGCGCTATTGGCCCTTTCGAAAGCTGGTGATCATATCTTGATGACTGATAGTGTCTACGTGCCAACACGTATGCTATGTGATGGTTTATTGGCCAAGTTCGGTGTTGAAACGGATTATTATGACCCATCAATAGGGAAGGATATAGAAAAACTAGTTAAGCCAAATACAACCGTCATTTTCCTCGAAAGCCCGGGTTCTGGGACCATGGAAGTACAGGATATTCCAGCTTTGGTCTCTGTTGCCAAAAAGCATGGGATAAAGACAATTCTAGACAACACATGGGCAACGCCACTCTTTTTTGATGCTCATGCGCATGGTATCGATATTTCGGTAGAAGCTGGGACAAAATATTTGGGTGGTCATTCAGATCTTCTTATTGGTCTGGCCTCCGCAAATGAAGAATGTTGGCCGCTATTACGGTCAACTTATGATGCAATGGCAATGTTACCAGGTGCCGAGGACTGTCAATTAGCATTGCGAGGAATGCGTACATTGCACTTAAGATTGAAAGAGGTAGAAAGAAAAGCCCTGGATTTGGCTGCTTGGCTCGGAAATCGAGATGAGGTTGAAAAAGTGCTTCACCCCGCCTTTGAAGATTGTCCCGGACATGAATACTGGGTTCGTGACTACAAAGGTTCTTCAGGCTTATTTTCCATTGTCCTTAAAAATGGGTTCACAAGAGCTGGTCTGGAGAAAATGGTAGAAGGGATGAAAGTTTTGCAATTGGGATTTTCATGGGGTGGCTAGAAAAGCTTCAACATGGCCTTACAAAGGTTTTGCACTAAGAATACAAGTGGGTCTCGAAGAATTTGAAGATTTAAAAAGGGATTTTGAGTTAGGCTTTGAACGTCTCGCAGAAGAAATTTCTTTGAATCCTTTACAAATCTGATTTTTTTTCCTTTTTTTTTTGGATTTCCAAGCAATGTTGTTTGAGAAATGAATGAAATTTTTGACTATAGCTTGTCTTAGGCAGGCTGGAGTAGACAACCATCTAGTAGCCAATGTTTGCCCAGTTAATATATGGTTCAATTTTCTAGCTGTATCATATTATGGATGATGAAGCAGATAATCTTTCTTTTTTCTGTATGTCTGATTGTAATAAAGAGGCTTACCATATTGTGAATGCATTTCAATGACACTGCATAATGAAGTCATTGTATTTAGAAAAGTAATAATTTTGTATTGTATAAAGATAGAAAAAACGTATATCGTACTTATTCAGCGGAAATGATTCTGCTTTATCTACTTGCGTTCCTGAATATAATATTTGTGAACCAGGCTTGAGCTTGACACTACAGATTTTTTAGTTCGATTTCATTCAGTAGAGAAAGGCATATCAATATGACATGTGATCTCACTCCGCGGCTAAATGCTAGCAATAAAAAGAATACCGTAATAGAGATGCAGCAAAATAACCACTGGTGTTTAAGAAATAATATGATTACGTCAGTAACCGAAGAGCCCGTACGCACTCTGCTACCATAGACTATGTATATTGTTACCTATTGTAAATAGCTATGGTTACTCTAAGTACGTATGGTGCTATGCATCTCGGTGAACGGATGCAATTATGAAAGTGTAGGTCAGAACATCATCGGTGGTTTTGTCGTGTAAAAAAGGTTATAAGGAAAATTATACTCACATGATTTTATTCATCATCGTCTGTGTATCGCTTCAATTAACATTTTGAAAAAGAGATTACTTTATATGACGTTATGTATATCTTTCAACTTAAATAACCTTAGCTGGCAAAATAAAGAATAAGATAAGGGCCAAGAAGAACGCTAATACTCGTTTTTTTTCAACTACAAAACAACTAGTTGGATAATTTTGAAACAACAAAGTAGAAGTTGTACATATATTTTTGCGCATATGGCTCTGAAATATCGTATTTTTCAAAAGCCCGATACAAAGCCGTCAGCAATACCCATAGTTAAAGATTCCTTGATAACCTATAGCTTCCGTAGACAACAACACAAATTTACCACCTACTTTTAACTCACCCATGTTTTTCAGTTTATCAATGAATCTAATAAACGTGGCTTACGTAACAGCTCCGCATGGACTTGAATTTACTCCTAGCGAGCCTAGTGTTTTAATTGCTTGCATACAATCTTCATCGGAAACTAAACAGGAAATAGATGGCCCCTTTCTGTAGTAGAAGAAATGCTGTTGCTGAAATCCTCGGACAGTTCAACTCATCCATGATTGTTCTAGAGGTTCCTAGATCAGATGAAGCCTTTTGTAACACCAATGACTTATTGACAGTGTAAGCGGTATCTGGTTCAACCGAGAAGACTTTCGTATTCGATTTATGCGACCTGTAATATGTTATCACTCCTTGAGCAAAAGAATCAGCCCCACAAGGGACAAATATTACCGCAGGATCGAATGGTATTTCGCTACACAAGGTAGTGTAACCATAAGAAATCCAGTTAGGAATTTCATCATAACCTATGAATGAAAAATCTTGAATAAGTTGATTTTTTTGTCGGATCGCTACTACAAAACTCTAAAGAACTTTTTATTGCATAATCATAGTTACCTTTAATTTTGATAACTTCTGCTCCCTTTTCTGATCTGATGTTCTCACGCTCTGTTCTAGAACATTCCATGGAGTAAATATTGTAGACTTTAAGCCTAGGATTTTTGCCATGTATGCAACTGCTCTACCATCATTACCATCTGTAACAGCCGCTAGCATCAAAGACGGGTGTTGGAATTTGACAATTTGCTTCAATGTATCCAAGGAAGTTTTAGGTAATGGCAGGCTAAATCTTCCAATCAAACAGCAAAATACACCTCAAGACGCCCCAAGAATTTTGAATGAAGGCGAGCTGAATCCCGAACTTTGTTCTTTAATGTACAATTTAATACCAAAATGATTATCCAACTTGATTAGCTTCGATGACTCATACAGATCCATACCAATATCAACTTCACGGATAACTTTTTCAACTCTTTTAAATTCTTCAACATCATTTTTCGATCAAACTGCGTCAGGTTTTACATATAGATCAAGCGTTGTCGGTTTATACTACGATGTCATTTACGATCTGCTGCCAACAGAAGAAACATTACGCAGTACCTTGGAAAAATCTAGGCAATTTATAGACATGAATCTCCTATCGTTCTTAAAACAATGTATTTCCTGTCGTTGTCTCGATTCTCTTTTTTGCTATTCTGAAGGACAGGTCCATTTATCATCCAGAATTCTAATCCCGAATTTAAGATATCGTAACAGTAACAACATCATATCCAAGCACCGAAGATTCATTGCTCTATATTCCTTGTCTTCGAATAAGGAAGATACCGCGAAGAGACTCTTTAGGAGTCGGGCTTGACTCCCTGCCAAAGCAGCTATTCCTGTATAACACGCGATATTTTATCTCCTTGTCGTCATGTGAAAGTCAAACAGCGCACGTTTGTTTGATGAAGCAGCAACTCTCCTCTTACTGCTTTTGCAGAATTTTGTGAGAAGCTCTCTTCTCTTGGAACTAACCTAGCCATATGGCTTTCTGCCCTCTTTCCGTCAACATTACAAGATAAAGATATCGGTATAATTTAAAGATTCGACCTTTACGCCCTACATGGCTAAAATTACAATGCCAAAATTATCATGAATTCACTTTGTTGACCCGGAATTACAATACAATGCTTCTAAAAAGAGATTTCTTTTAAATTTGTCAAGGGAAGTCATTTATCTCCACACAAACGCACACCGAAATATATATATATATTTAAATTTCCTCATTCTTTGTTGACAGGTTGATTTGTAACTAGAAATCAAATAATCGGGATGCGCAATACCCTGTAGTAGTCGATTCAAAAACTGATTAAAAAATCACTGACATTTAGCATAAGCGACTGAAAAAATGTACTGATTTCTTCTCGAGTCATATATACTATTACATGAGTTCGAGTATGGTGTTGTTTTCTTTAGAATGTCTTATCAAGACCGACAATTCATACAGGTCGAGATATGTAAAGTCTACATGCCGAGCTAGGATGAGAAAAAAAGTATACAAATTGCAGGCAAATAAACACACCAAAAGATACTAAAAAAATCTTTTAAAGTTTTGGTTAGTTATTGGGGATCATCATGCATTTAACGACAACAGAGAAAAGAAAAACAAAAAAAAACAATACAATGTAAAAAGCAGTACTATGTAGGAATAAATCCTGCCTCAATTGCAGAAAAAAAAAGGTATGCGTAATCTAAATAAGATACTATGTATTGATATTTCATATCACTAACTTCTCTCAGATCAAATATGATTTAAAGGAGCGATTTCTGGACTGTACAAAAAAAAGAAATAGACTACTTACATCCTATGAAGGTCAGAGAATAAAACGCTTTTCCGTTAAAAAGATCCACCATATGGAAGAAAAATACGAGAGTTAAAATGCTATTTAAAAGTGCTAAAGGAATCCCCAGAGACCTCAGCTGAGATAAGTAATATCGTTGATGAATTACAAGGGAACAATGAGCAGAGGGAAAATGGACAGATCCTTTCGCATTCCTACTTGTTTGATGAGTTCAAATGTGAAATAGTAGCAACAAAAGGTCATAAATCTTCAATGATATTTGGACCTACTAGTGTCTATAGTAAGTGCTCGGCCAAGTCAAGCGGTATCATTAAAGACACCGCCAAGCTTCCAATATCACGAGTAAGGATCAAAGTTATGTTAGAGATAACTGTGAGTTTTTTATTTTTTGATCGATTTCCAAGATCATTCCTCAATCATAATCTATATGATTCAATATGTCCTTTCTTTGCGTGGCAATATACCTCATATTATCTTTCTATTTACAGGCAGTCCTTTCTATTTCATTTCTTACAAAAGGATTTTAGCAACGACTTCGTCTCAGAAGAGTTAATATATGCACTAGTTGCACTAGGCGCAAAAAATTCCTTTGACAATAGCCTTTCAAAGCATACATATGAATATTACAACCACTCAAAGAGAAATTTACTGGAAGATTCGACAAATAAAAATTCAGCTTTTTCAAGTGCAAGCGTAACAAAGCCATAATGCCTCCTATATTTAGCCTTTTTTGATATAACTGTCGGAGAGTTAACAAGCGGCTGGACTACTTTCTGGAATAGCGTTCGGAATGTGTTTTACTTAAGGATTCGAACGTGATCCTAACGAGTGGATGCACAGTTCAGAGTTATCTAACAATATTCGTGAAGGATATGTCAAAATTGGATACGCTTATGTTTATGATATATCATTTATATTAATATATAGTATGCTCACATTTTCTTATTGCTGAATAGTTCTTTTTTACGTTTAGCTGAGTTTAACGGTGATTATTAGGTGGATTTTATATTAGTCTACATAAAAATAAGTGGTGGATATCTACATAAAATTGTCATAACGCGTAAACTAAAAATTATTTTTATGATCATTGAGGATCTATAATCAACTATAGACATTAATGTATGGATAATCATGAGGATTATAGGTAAATGGCAAGGGTAAAAACCAGTGAGGCCATTTCCGTGTGTAGTGATCCGAACTCAGTTACTATTGATGGAAATGAGGACTGGGTCATGGGGCGCAATGGAGTGAAGTAATATATACTTTAGCATACGTGTGCGTACGCCATATCAATATGCTAGTGAGGTGGTGTGGGTGTGGTGTGTGGGTGTGGTGTGTGGGTGTGGTGTGTGG